>NC_044503.1:43359636-43362136 GCF_902362185.1 Chanos chanos
AGAAAACAGTCAGAGAGAAAACAGTGAAAGAGAAAAAACAGTCAAAGAGAGAAAACAGTCAAAGAGAGAAAACAGAGAGAAAACAGTCAGAGAGAGAAAACAGAGAGAAAACAGTCAAAGAGAGAAAACAGTCAAAGAGAGAAAACAGTCAAAGAGAAAACAGTCAAAGAGAGAAAACAGTCAAAGAGAAAACAGTCAAAGAGAGAAAACAGACAGAGAGAAAACAGTCAGAAAGAAAACAGTCAAAGAGAGAAAACAGTCAAAGAGAGAAAACAGTCAAAGAGAGAAAACAGTCAAAGAGAAAACAGTCAGAAAACAGTCAAAGAGAGAAAACAGTCAAAGAGAAAACAGTCAGAGAGAAAACAGTGAAAGAGAAAACAGACAGAAAACAGTCAAAGAGAGAAAACAGTCAAAGAGAGAAAACAGTCAAAGAGAGAAAACAGTCAGAGAGAAAACAGTCAGAGAGAAAACAGTGAAAGAGAAAACAGTCAGAGAGAAAACAGTCAGAGAGAAAACAGTGAAAGAGAGAAAACAGTCAAAGAGAGAAAACAGTGAAAGAGAAAACAGACAGAAAACAGTCAAAGAGAGAAAACAGTCAAAGAGAGAAAACAGTCAAAGAGAAAACAGTCAGAGAGAAAACAGTGAAAGAGAAAACAGACAGAAAACAGTCAAAGAGAGAAAACAGTCAAAGAGAGAAAACAGTCAGAGAGAAAACAGACAGAAAACAGTGAAAGAGAAAACAGACAGAAAACAGTCAAAGAGAGAAAACAGTCAAAGAGAGAAAACAGTCAAAGAGAAAACAGTCAGAGAGAAAACAGTGAAAGAGAAAACAGTCAGAGAGAAAACAGTCAAAGAGAGAAAACAGTGAAAGAGAGAAAACAGTCAAAGAGAGAAAACAGTCAAAGAGAGAAAACAGTCAGAGAGAAAACAGTCAAAGAGAGAAAACAGTCAAAGAGAGAAAACAGTCAGAGAGAAAACAGACAGAAAACAGTGAAAGAGAAAACAGACAGAAAACAGTCAAAGAGAGAAAACAGTCAAAGAGAGAAAACAGTCAAAGAGAGAAAACAGTCAGAGAGAGAAAACAGTCAGAGAGAAAACAGTGAAAGAGAAAAAACAGTCAAAGAGAGAAAACAGTCAAAGAGAGAAAACAGAGAGAAAACAGTCAGAGAGAGAAAACAGAGAGAAAACAGTCAAAGAGAGAAAACAGTCAAAGAGAGAAAACAGTCAAAGAGAAAACAGTCAAAGAGAGAAAACAGTCAAAGAGAAAACAGTCAAAGAGAGAAAACAGACAGAGAGAAAACAGTCAGAAAGAAAACAGTCAAAGAGAGAAAACAGTCAAAGAGAGAAAACAGTCAAAGAGAGAAAACAGTCAAAGAGAAAACAGTCAGAAAACAGTCAAAGAGAGAAAACAGTCAAAGAGAAAACAGTCAGAGAGAAAACAGTGAAAGAGAAAACAGACAGAAAACAGTCAAAGAGAGAAAACAGTCAAAGAGAGAAAACAGTCAAAGAGAGAAAACAGTCAGAGAGAAAACAGTCAGAGAGAAAACAGTGAAAGAGAAAACAGTCAGAGAGAAAACAGTCAGAGAGAAAACAGTGAAAGAGAGAAAACAGTCAAAGAGAGAAAACAGTGAAAGAGAAAACAGACAGAAAACAGTCAAAGAGAGAAAACAGTCAAAGAGAGAAAACAGTCAAAGAGAAAACAGTCAGAGAGAAAACAGTCAAAGAGAAAACAGTCAGAGAGAAAACAGTCAAAGAGAGAAAACAGTGAAAGAGAGAAAACAGTCAAAGAGAGAAAACAGTCAAAGAGAGAAAACAGTCAGAGAGAAAACAGTCAAAGAGAGAAAACAGTCAAAGAGAGAAAACAGTCAGAGAGAAAACAGACAGAAAACAGTGAAAGAGAAAACAGACAGAAAACAGTCAAAGAGAGAAAACAGTCAAAGAGAGAAAACAGTCAAAGAGAGAAAACAGTCAGAGAGAGAAAACAGTCAGAGAGAAAACAGTGAAAGAGAAAAAACAGTCAAAGAGAGAAAACAGTCAAAGAGAGAAAACAGAGAGAAAACAGTCAGAGAGAGAAAACAGAGAGAAAACAGTCAAAGAGAGAAAACAGTCAAAGAGAGAAAACAGTCAAAGAGAAAACAGTCAAAGAGAGAAAACAGTCAAAGAGAAAACAGTCAAAGAGAGAAAACAGACAGAGAGAAAACAGTCAGAAAGAAAACAGTCAAAGAGAGAAAACAGTCAAAGAGAGAAAACAGTCAAAGAGAGAAAACAGTCAAAGAGAAAACAGTCAGAAAACAGTCAAAGAGAGAAAACAGTCAAAGAGAAAACAGTCAGAGAGAAAACAGTGAAAGAGAAAACAGACAGAAAACAGTCAAAGAGAGAAAACAGTCAAAGAGAGAAAACAGTCAAAGAGAGAAAACAGTCAGAGAGAAAACAGACAGAAAACAGTGAAAGAGAAAACAGACAGAAAACAGTCAAAGAGAGAAAACAGTCAAAGAGAGAA
>NC_044503.1:43367136-43369636 GCF_902362185.1 Chanos chanos
GCGTCTCATAAACATTCTGCTCTTCTGGATACAGACATCACACACACGTGATTTAAGACACATCTCAATGACTCATTAATATAGCCATTGCACACGTGACTTAACACATAACATACATATCAGTGACTCAATTAATAATGCCATCAGAAACACACACAAACACACTAACAAACACACTAACAAACACACTACCACACAAATACACTAACACACTACCACACTAACAAACACACTACCACACAAACACACTACCACACAAACCAACACACAAACACACTACCACACAAACCACCACACAAACACCCTAACAAACACACTACCACACAAACACACTACCACACAAATACACTAACAAACACACTACCACACAAACACACTAACAAACACACTACCACACAAACACACTAACAAACACACTACCACACAAACACACTACCACACAAACACACTAACAAACACACTACCACACAAATACACTACCACACAAACCAACACACAAACACACTAACAAACACACCACCACACAAACACACTAACAAACACACTACCACACAAACACACTACCACACAAACCAACACACAAACACACTACCACACAAACCACCACACAAACACCCTAACAAACACACTACCACACAAACACACTACCACACAAATACACTAACAAACACACTACCACACAAATACACTAACAAACACACTACCACACAAACATACTAACAAACACACCACGACACAAACACACTACCACACACTGACGTACAAATGCACTTAAAAACAAAATCTTAAAACACTAACACATACAGGTGACACACCGCTGCACAAAAACACTATCACTGAAAAAGACTAACACAAAAAACACTACAATAACTAAAAAAAAACAACAAAAAAACCCAGACATACTAAGTAACTAATAGACAAATGAACTGAAAAACGCATGATCTAACAAAGCCAGCTACATTCTGACGTGTGGAGAGTTTTCACCTTAAGATAAAAAAGGCAGAACATGGTAAGAAAAGAGATTATGGAGAAAAAACTCACTCCTCTCGGATAATCTCCCACTGCAGCAGATGAGATTCACCCTAAAACACATAGTGTATATCAATCACACATACATCAATCACACATACATTAATCACACATACGTCAATCACACATACATCAGTCACATACATTAATCACACATACATTAATCACACACATGTTTGAGAGCTGGGTCTGAGAAAAAGCAGATGTTAAGATGTTAGGATTATTATGAGGGATGACCACGCTGTGGAGAGGCAGTGTGGTAATGTATGGTTCATAATGTGAACCTCAGTGTCAGTCCATGTAACACAGTGATCTTACCCATAGTGTCTAATGTAACACAGTGATCTTACCCATAGTGTCTAATGTAACACAGTGATCTTACCCATAGTGTCTAATGTAACACAGTGATCTTACCCATAGTGTCTAATGTAACACAGTGATCTTACCCATAGTGTCTAATGTAACACAGTGATCTTACCCATAGTGTCTAATCTAACACAGTGATCTTACCCATAGTGTCTAATGTAACACAGGGATCTTACCCATAGTGTCTAATGTAACACAGGGATCTTACCCATAGTGTCTAATGTAACACAGTGATCTTACCCATAGTGTCTAATGTAACACAGGGATCTTACCCATAGTGTCTAATGTAACACAGTGATCTTACCCATAGTGTCTAATGTAACACAGTGATCTCACCCATAGTGTCTCAGAGTGATCTTACCCATAGTGTCTAATGTAACACAGTGATCTTACCCATAGTGTCTAATGTAACACAGGGATCTTACCCATAGTGTCTAATGTAACACAGGGATCTTATCCATAGTGTCTAATGTAACACAGGGATCTCACCCATAGTGTCTAATGTAACACAGTGATCTTACCCATAGTGTCTAATCTAACACAGGGATCTTACCCATAGTGTCTAATGTAACACAGTGATCTTACCCATAGTGTCTAATGTAACACAGTGATCTTACCCATAGTGTCTAATGTAACACAGTGATCTTACCCATAGTCTCTAATGCAACACAGTGATCTTACCCATAGTGTCTAATGTAACACAGTGATCTTACCCATAGTGTCTAATGTAATACAGTGATCTTACCCATAGTGTCTAATGTAACACAGTGATCTTACCCATAGTGTCTAATGTAACACAGTGATCTTACCCATAGTGTCTAATGTAATACAGTGATCTTACCCATAGTGTCTAATGTAACACAGTGATCTCACCCATAGTGTCTAATGTAACACAGGGATCTTACCCATAGTGTCTGATGTAACACAGTGATCTTACCCATAGTGTCTAATGTAATACAGTGATCTCACCCATAGTGTCCAATGTAACACAGTGATCTTACCCATAGTGTCCAATGTAACACAGGGATCTTACCCATAGTGTCTAATGCAACACAGTGATCTTACCCATAGTGTCTAATGTAACACAATGATCTTACCCATAGTG
>NC_044503.1:43372136-43389636 GCF_902362185.1 Chanos chanos
TACTACTGTTACTACTGTCATTACTGTTATTACTTTTACTACTGTTACTACTGTCATTATTGTCACCACTGTTAATACTGTCACCACTGTCACTATTGTCACTACTGTCACTATTGTCACCACTGTTACTACTTTTACTACTGTTAAGACTGTCACTACTGGTATTACTTTTATTACTGGTAGTACTGTCATTATTGTTATTACTTTTACTACTGTCACTACTGTCACCACTGTTAATACTGTCACCACTCTCACTACTGTTGCCACTGTTACCAGTGTCACTACTGTTGTCACTACTATTGATGCTACCATTTTTACAGTTAACACTGTCACTACTGTCACCTCTGTTACTACTGTTACTAATGTCACTACTGTTATTACTTTTACTACTGTCTGCACTGTCACTACTGTCACTACTGTCACTACACTCACTACTGTTATTACTGTTAGTCAGCACCACTGGTTTTCAATATCAGAACATCAGTTTAATGTCATTTTAATGTTGTGATTCTGCTTCTTGAAAGAAATAGGTAATGTATGATGTTATCAGTGTCGAACCTCTCTGTGTGTTCTCTGAAGTGTTCTCTGGCCTGCACATGGTCACAATCACAGCTGACTGTCGTTATGTAGGTTGTCTTTGTTATTTTAGTCATTTCTATTACCTATGTTAACGGACAATATGGAATGAATTAAACTATTCATTTCTATGGTCTCTGTTATTCTATTATTTTCTATTGTCTCTGTGTTGATGAACTATCATCAGTAAAGTGAATGTGTGTGACACTCACAGTTGACAGTCATTGTGTAGTTTGTAGTGTCAGAGCTGACAGGGTTACTGAGTCTACACTGGTATTCTCCACTGTCTGATCTCCTCACTGGACTGATGGACACTGATCTGTTATCAGCAGAGATGATGATGTTGTTGCTAGGAGACAGAGGTTGGCCATCTTTCATCCATTCTGTGGTGATGATGGAGCCATTTCCCTTACAGGTTAAATTGGCAGAATTTTGTTCTTCTATTAGGGGCTTTGCTGGACCAGTGAGGGAAACTCCAGATATTTTCTCTGTAGGAGGGAGAAATGAGAAGAATTTCACTGTCATTTTTCAGATCATAAACCATTTGATCTGACAGTGAGGCTGCTCGTGCTGTCTTTATAAAACTGTTGAGTGTAATTTAAAAACAGTGAACATCCACACTGTGTCTACAGTTACAGGGGTCAGAATGGGGGGTTGTGGTCGGTCAGTTTTAGATCTCATCCATTTGACTAAATGAACTTCTCCTTGCTTTGTTTAAACGGACATGCCCGGTAATGTCTGGTATATCTTTAGTTTGGTGGGATACACAGTACTGATGACATGAAAAGAGTGTTCAGCTAATCTGTTTCAGCTAATCCAAACTACATAACTTTTCCATTTGATTGCTCCAGGGAATCGCAACAGGGAATCTTTCAAATATTGACTCACAACTCAACGCTACTATATGAATTGATAGTTTGAATAAACATATTTATAAAAAATGTATGCATAACAAAAATACTACTTCGTATTTAACTTAGAAATAACCGTTTGACTCACCAAACACATCCAGTGTAGTCTGGTCTTGTTCAGTTATTCCCATGGGATTTTCTGTAATCAGCTGGTATGTTCCAGAATCACCCAGAGTTAAATTCCTGAGTTCCAGAGTTCCAGTGTATATGTTCACACTGACTCTGTCTCTGTAGGCAGGATCTGTATTGTTACCAGTGGTGGATGAGGTGATGATGGCATTAACACCATTAAAAGTCCAGGACACTGACAGGAGTCGAGATGATGATGGAGTGATGGTGGTGTTGAACAGAACATTTTCTCCCACTGCTCCATACACAGGTCCAGGAGGAAACAGCCCATCCTGACCCTGACACAGTCCTGAGGAAAAGAAACTGTGATTAACCACACTTTCCACATCAAGTCACAGATTACCACAGATTACTGTAAAGTTTAACTTCAGTCACCTTTACAAAGCAGGGATTTGTGCAGGCCAAACAAAATCACTGGTTCCCATCCCAAATTTCAAGGTTTACCCACAGATATTTTATGGGAATCAACACCGCGGCGTGCCGGGGAGGGTATGCCCATGAAGTCAACCACCCCGCCGGAGAGCGAGGGGGAGACGAGTGGGCTCATCTGTTCGTTTACAGAGGAAAGGATTCCGCGCCCCTTTACCTGCACTCGTTCTGGCTAATGTGGGATCACTCAGCAACAAAACGGACGAGCTACAACTTCTGCTGAAGACAGATAAGAGCTATTCCCACACCGCAGCTTTTTGCTTCACGGAAACTTGGCTCCATCCCAACATCCCAGACATCGCCGTAGATCTAACTGACTATGAGCTTTTCAGATCGGACCGCGATGGAGCAGCCACCGATAAAACAAAGGGTGGTCATGTATGCTTCTATGTGAGTAAGGGCTGGTGTAATGATACTACAGTCATTACTAAATCCTGTTCACCCAATCTGGAATTATTGATCATTCTATTCACCTAGAGAATTCTCATCAGTTATTCTCGCGGGTGTTTACATTCCACCGCAGGCACATGCTGATACCGCACAACAACGTTTAGCGGAACAGATTACTGACGTGCAGAACAAACACAACAACTCCCCTGTACTCATCATGGGTGATTTTAACCATGCTGATCTGAGATCCGAACTCCCGAAATACCACCAGCTGGTTGGTTGTCCCACCAGAGGAGGTCACTGCTACTCCACCATCAAAGAGTTGTGCCACGCACACGCGCGGGCACCACTTGGCAATGGAGATCACATGGTGGTTAAGTTAATACCCACATACAGGACATTACTCAAATAACACAAACCAACCAGGAGGTCAGTTCAAAGATGGACACCTGAGGCCACTGAATCTTTACAGGACTGTTTGGAGACACCAGACTGGGACTCTTTTAAACGAGGATGCAACAACATCGACAATTACACAGACTCTGTCACATCCCACATCAGCTTCTGTGAGGAGATCGCACAAAAACCATTGTCAAATATGGCAATGATAAACCATGGTTTACCAAGGAACTATGATCTCTAAGGAGGGAGAAGGAGGTTGCCTACAGGAGCGGGGACAGAGATGTGTACATCAAGGCCAAGTATACATTCAACAAAGCCATCCACAATGCAAAGAAGAACTACAAAGACTCAACTGAACAAAAAATTCAGCAACGACACAAGGGCTGACTGGAAGAGATTACAGTCTGTCACAGGCTACAGACAAAGCCCTCCCCCGGCCCCTGTCGACCCCACACTCCCAGGACAGTTTAATCTTTTCCACACGAGGTTCGAATCACAAAGGATCTGCCCTTCCCCATCCACCACAGCCATTATCTTCCAACCCCCCCCCCTCAGCCAACCCTTCTCCCTAAATACTCACTCTGCCCCCTCCCCCCACACCGACCACTCCACTCTCCATTTCTGAGGTACGGTCCCTCTTCAAAAAAAAACCCCCACAAAGCTCGAGGTCCAGAAATGGTGTCATCTGCTGCCCTCAAACACTGCGCCAGCGAGCTGGCTCCACTATTCAAGGACATTTTCAGTCAGTCTCTGAACCTACGCAGAGTCCCTGCCTGCTTTAAATCATCGTTCCAGTTCCCAAAAAGTCCAAAATCTCCTGTCTGAATGACTACAGACCAGTCGCACTCACCTCTGTGGTTATGAAAACATTTGAACATCTGGTCCTCTCCTACCTCAAAGCCTCCACTGAACATCTTATGTGGAGATAGTGGTACCCAGGAACTTGCTGGGCTGGGCCCTCACCTATCTGATCCTCTCACAGTTAACATGGGGGCCCCACAAGGCTGTGTGCTGTCTCATCACCAACACGGATGAATCCAACTACCGGAGGGAGGTTGACCACCTTGAGTCATGGAGTGCAAGCAACAATCTGGAGCTCAACACCAACAAAACAGTGGCGCTGATAAAAGACTATCGGAAAAATGCCTCAACCCTCTCCCCCCTGGCAACTAACGACACCATCGTGACTCAGGTGGAATCATTCAAGTTCCTGGGTACCACTATCTCCAACACACTAAAATGGGACAACAACATCACCACCATAGCCAAGAAAGCACAACAACGGATGTTCTTCCTATGAAAGCTGATAAGACACATCCTGGTTCAGTTCTACAGGGCTATCATAGAGAGCATCCTGACTTCATCGATCACGGTCTGGTACGACTCTGCATCAGCTCGCTCAAAGGCCAAGCTACAGAGCGTCGTACACACGGGTCAGAGGGTTGTCGGCTGCCACCTGCCCTCCATCAAGGACCCACACAGCTCTTTAATAATCAACTACACTATCTCACCACCCATCACAGTCTGGTTCAGTTAATCACTATAATAATCAACTACATTATCTCACCACCCATCATGGTCTGGTTCAGGTAATCACTATAATAATCAACTACACTATCTCACCACCCATCACAGTCTGGTTCAGTTAATCACTATAATAATCAACTACATTATCTCACCACCCATCACAGTCTGGTTCAGTTAATCACTATAATAATCAACTACATTATCTCACCACCCATCACGGTCTGGTTCAGTTAATCACTATAATAATCAACTACATTATCTCATCACCAGTCACGGTCTGGTTCAGTTAATCACTATAATAATCAATTACATTATCTCACCACCCATCACAGTCTGGTTCAGTTAATCACTATAATAATCAATTACATTATCTCATCACCAGTCACGGTCTGGTTCAGTTAATCACTATAATAATCAATTACATTATCTCATCACCAGTCACGGTCTGGTTCAGTTAATCACTATAATAATCAACTACATTATCTCACCACCCATCATAGTCTGGTTCAGTTAATCACTATAATAATCAACTACATTATCTCACCACCCATCACGGTCTGGTTCAGTTAATCACTATAATAATCAACTACATTATCTCACCACCCATCACAGTCTGGTTCAGTTAATCACTATAATAATCAACTACATTATCTCACCACCCATCACAGTCTGGTTCAGTTAATCACTATAATAATCAACTACATTATCTCACCACCCATCACGGTCTGGTTCAGTTAATCACTATAATAATCAACTACATTATCTCACCACCCATCACGGTCTGGTTCAGTTAATCACTATAATAATCAACTACATTATCTCACCACCCATCACAGTCTGGTTCAGTTAATCACTATAATAATCAACTACATTATCTCACCACCCATCACAGTCTGGTTCAGTTAATCACTATAATAATCAACTACATTATCTCACCACCCATCACGGTCTGGTTCAGTTAATCACTATAATAATCAACTACATTATCTCACCACCCATCACAGTCTGGTTCAGTTAATCACTATAATAATCATTTACATTATCTCACCACCCATCACAGTCTGGTTCAGTTAATCACTATAATAATCAACTACATTATCTCACCACCCATCACAGTCTGGTTCAGTTAATCACTATAATAATCAACTACATTATCTCACCACCCATCACGGTCTGGTTCAGTTAATCACTATAATAATCAACTACATTATCTCACCACCCATCACAGTCTGGTTCAGTTAATCACTATAATAATCAACTACATTATCTCACCACCCATCACGGTCTGGTTCAGTTAATCACTATAATAATCAATTACATTATCTCACCACCCATCACAGTCTGGTTCAGTTAATCACTATAATAATCAACTAAATTATCTCACCACCCATCACAGTCTGGTTCAGTTAATCACTATAATAATCAACTACATTATCTCACCACCAATCACGGTCTGGTTCAGTTAATCACTATAATTATCAACTACATTATCTCACAACCCATCACGGTCTGGTTCAGTTAATCACTATAATTATCAACTACATTATCTCACCACCCATCACAGTCTGGTTTGGTGGGATCAACTTTGGTGCATGTTAAAGACAAACTGCTGTGTGTTCCATGTGTGTGTGTGTGTGTGTGTGTGTGTGTGTGTGTGTGTGTGTATTTACAGTTTTGTAAAGTACAAATTCTTTTCACTTTAGAAAACTGTCTATACAGCAGACTTAGAAGTCGAAGGCTTTCAAAAGGTAAACGCTGTTGTCTGTAATGTGTAGTGTTTATCCCTGTTGTCTGTAATGTGTAGTGTTTATACCTGTTGTCTGTAATGTTTAGTGTTTATTCCTGTTGTCAGTAATGTGTAGTGTTTATTCCTGTTGTCTGTAATGTGTAGTGTTTATCCCTGTTGTCTGTGTTGTGTAGTGTTTATTCCTGTTGTCTGTAATGTGTAGTGTTTATCCCTGTTGTCTGTAATGTATAGTGTTTATTTCTGTTGTCTGTAATGTGTAGTGTTTATTTCTGTTGTCTGTAATGTGTAGTATTTATTCCTTTTATCTGTAATGTGTAGTGTTTATTCCTGTTGTCTGTCATGTGTAGTATTTATTCCTGTTGTCTGTAATGTGTAGTATTTATCCCTGTTGTATGTAATGTGTAGTATTTATTCCTGTTGTCTGTAATGTGTAGTGTTTATCCCTGTTGTCTGTAATGTGTAGTGCTTCTCTCTGTTGTCTGTAATGTGTAGTATTTATTCCTGTTGTCTGTAATCTGTAGTATTTCAAAGAGAAAATCACTCCTTTATTCTGTTTTGTCTTGCTGTCTGTAATATTCAGGGTGATTTCCCAGATGAAAAAGTGAAACTGTTTTTTATTGGAAATGAGGGTCAGGGCCAGTCTATCAGTACTGTTATCACTATTGGAATGACAGTAATAATAATTGATCTCTCCACGAGACACTGAGTCAGTC
The DNA here is from genome assembly GCF_902362185.1 of Chanos chanos. Lineage (NCBI taxonomy): Eukaryota > Metazoa > Chordata > Actinopteri > Gonorynchiformes > Chanidae > Chanos > Chanos chanos. The sequence continues at coordinate 43,378,961 of NC_044503.1, forward strand.
ACTTTAATCATGTCTTTTCTCTCTCTCTCTCTCTCTATCTCTCTCTTCATCTCTCTCTCTCCCTCTCTTCCTCATTTTCTCTGTCCCTGGATAACTGTAGACACTCATTCATTGTTGGGTAAATGTGGTGACAGTATTAGACATTAATACAGTGCTCTGTCACAGAGTCTGAGAGTGTGTGTTTATAATGATCAGATCGAACTGAATAAAACAACAGATCTCTGTCTGAAAATCCCATTGTGTGACTCCAGCAGGTCAGAACATTTCACAGTAGTTTATTAAGATAAAAACACACTAAGGCTTGCACAGTCAGTGAATTTACTGTATGAAAACTCACTGGAGTCTGTGGTCAGATTTACTGTATGAATACTCACTGTAGTGGTCAGATTTACTGTATGAATACTCACCGCAGTGATCAGATTTACTGTATGAATACTCACTGCAGTGATCAGATTTACGGTATGAATACTCACTGTAGTCAGTGGTCAGATTTACTGTATGAATACTCACTGTAGTGATCAGATTTACTGTATGAATACTCACCGCAGTGATCAGATTTACTGCATGAATACTCACTGCAGTGATCAGATTTACGGTATGAATACTCACTGTGGTCTGTGTTTAGATTTACTGTATGAATATTCACTGTAGTGATCAGATTTACTGTATGAATACTCACTGTAGTCAGGTGTGGAGTCAGGAGAGTAGGTGTGTAAATGAATGAAGAAGAGCATTACCTGTGATGAAGGTCAAGCTCAGACAGATCAGGATAGTTTTCTCCATGGGTCCTTTTTCTTTTTCGTCCTACACGATGTTTATTTCCACAGTTTCTCATAGACTCTCACACACGCTCACAGTCTCTCACACACGCTCAAAGTTTCTCACACACGCTCAAAGTCTCTCACACACCCCTGTGGCTGTGTAAACTTCCCTAATTAGTGTGACCTTTGTGATGGCAGAATCCAGGAAGTTGTTGAGATATGAATGGATTTATGGTCTAGGAGAATGCAGCTGTTACATAAACTTTAATTTTAACTGCTGTAACTGTGAGAGAGCCCTCAGTGACTTCCTGCTTTACAGTGAGAATATCAGTGTATTTAAGTTACATCTGCAGTTACAGAATTCACATTAGTGTAGTTAACACTGACTGAAGTTAACACTCTCTCCCACTCTGTATGAGACTCTTCAGTGAGTTCCCTCTGATCTTCACTGACTTACGATGAGAATGAAAGCGTCTTTAAGTTCCCCCACATGGTAACGGTGTAGGACTATGTCATACAGGACCTGGCCACGGAGCCTGGACTTCATGTTTAGTGTTTTAAATATGACTGAGGACAACATTTCTGTCTCTCAGTCTCTGTGTGTATATTGTGTGATTTTAAATGTTGTTGGAGATCAGAGGTGGCAAAAGTACACACATTCTTTACTCAAGTAGAAGATACAGATACTCGTATAAAAAAAGACAAGGACAAGCACTGATTCAACTTCTTTACTCAAGTAAAAGTGAAAAAGCACAGGCTCTGAAATGTACTCAAAGTATAAAAGCTAAAAGTAGCCCTTTGAAGGACATTTCTACTGTCGGTTTCTGTGCAAACCTAACTGAACCTCATGTCATATTATTATAATTCAAAGACTATTAACCATTCTAACCTCAGATAAAATAAAAAAAGCAATATACTGAAAATAATGAACATGAACCTCACTCATGAATTCCCCTCAAACGCATTAAAACTAAAGTAACAAGCCTGTTTTGAAATGTAAAGAGGAGAAAGTGCAGATATTTGTGTTAAGATGTAGGGGGTAAAAGTAAAACTTTGTCTGAAAATATAAGTGCCCAGGTAAAGGACAGGTACCTGAAAACTCTATTTAAGTTCAGAAACGAGGCATTTATACTTAGTTACTTCCCACCTCTGTTGGAGATAAAGAATCTTTTTTATTGACTTGATTATGAGGGTTTTGATTTCTCAGTGATGCATGATCTGTGTGTGTGTGTGTGTGTGTGTGTGTGTGTGTGTGTGTATGTGTGTGTGTGTGTGTGTGTCTGTACGTGTGTGTGTGTGTGTGTGTGTGTGTGTGTGTGTGTGCGTGTGTGAGACAGTCAAAGAGCAGTTTCACTCCCATGTTATTCATTAATTATGACTGATCAGTGACTTCGACTTATGATTAATGATCTTATCTTCAAATTCACTCCTATCAAAATGACTCATGATCTCTCTCACGTTTTCTCTGTCTCTCTCTCTCTCTCTCTCTCTCTCTCTCACGCTCTCTCTCTCAGACTGTGGAGTTATGGTTGGTTGTAAACAGTGTGATCCACAGGAGGAAGTGACAACGATAGTGATGATTCCCGAAACGAATATAAAACAGTTTAATATGCTACTATTGTCTGTAATGTGTACTGTTCGTTTTATTTTATGAAGAAATATAAAACAGTTTAACATGTTACTGTTGTCTGTAATGTGTACTGTTTATCTTATTTTATGAAGAAACATAAAACGGTTTAACATGTTACTATTGGCTGTAATCTGAGCAACTATTTAGGCGCTGATTAAAGATGAATCAGATAAATATAGACATATGGAGTATGTGTGATTAAAGATGAATCAGATAAATATAGACATATGGAGTGTGTGTGAATAAGATGAATCAGATAAATATAGACATATGGAGTGTGTTTTAATGAGATGAATCAGATAAATATAGACATATGGAGCGTGTGATAATAAGATGAATCAGATAAATATAGACATATGGAGTGTGTGTTAATGAGATGAATCAGATAAATATAGACATATGGAGCGTGTGTTAATGAGATGAATCAGATAAATATAGACATATGGAGTGTGTGTTAATAAGATAAGTCAGATAAATATAGACATATGGAGCGTGTGTGAATAAGATGAATCAGATAAATATAGACATTTGGAGTGTGTGTGAATAAGATGAATCAGATAAATATAGACATATTGAGCGTGTGTTTATCTATCATAGTCTTGGACATATGAGGGTTTACTGACCCAGGGAGACAAAGCAGTCAGAATGTGTCTGTTCACACATTTAAATCAGATATAAATCATTTTAATAAATTTCTTTTATAATTAAACACATGACTGTAAGTGAAATTCGCTTTATAAAGAGCAGGTCTCTCTCCCCAGTAGACGTCTCTTGTTTTAGAATGTGTTCAGTACAGACCCAAACATTAATATTCAGTCTCTGTTTTAGAATGTGTTCCCTACAAACCCAAACATTAATATTCAGTCTCTGTTATAGAATGTGTTCTCTACAAACCCAAACATTAACATTCAGTCTCTGTTTTAGCATGTGTTCCCTACAAACCCAAACATTAATATTCAGTCTCTGTTTCAGAATGTGTTACCTACAAACCCAAACATTAATATTCAGTCTCTGTTTTAGAATGTGTTCTCTACAAACCCAAACATTAATAGTCAGTCTCTGTTATAGAATGTGTTCCCTACAAACCCCAAACATTAATATTCAGTCTGTGTTTCAGAATGTGTTCCCTACAAACCCAAACATTAATATTCAGTCTCTGTTATAGAATGTGTTCTCTACAAACCCAAACATTAATATTCAGTCTCTGTTATAGAATGTGTTCCCTACAAACCCAAACATTAATATTCAGTCTCTGTTTCAGAATGTGTTCTCTACAAACCCAAACATTAATATTCAGTCTCTGCTATAGAATGTGTTCCCTACAAACCCAAACATTAATATTCAGTCTCTGTTTTAGAATGTGTTCCCTACAAACCCAAACATTAATATTCAGTCTCTGTTATAGAATGTGTTCCTTACAAACCCAAACATTAATATTCAGTCTCTGTTTTAGAATGTGTTCCCTACAAACCCAAACATTAATATTCAGTCTCTGTTATAGAATGTGTTCCCTACAAACCCAAACATTAATATTCAGTCTCTGTTTTAGAATGTGTTCCCTACAAACCCAAACATTAATATTCAGTCTCTGTTTTAGAATGTGTTCCCTACAAACCTAAACATTAATATTCAGTCTCTGTTATAGAATGTGTTCTCTACAAACCCAAACATTAATATTCAGTCTCTGTTTTAGAATGTGTTCCCTACAAACCCAAACATTAATATTCAGTCTCTGTTATAGAATGTGTTCTCTACAAACTCAAACATTAATATTCAGTCTCTGTTTTAGAATGTGTTCCCTACAAACCCAAACATTAATATTCAGTCTCTGTTATAGAATGTGTTCCCTACAAACCCAAACATTAATATTCAGTGGAGATGAGGACAAACAACAATAACTATATGAAACAGTTCAGTTCTGTGTCATACAGTGAATGAGTTTAATGAAATGTATTTGAATGGCTGTGTGAATTTTATCCAGTTTTATTTCTGTCAGAAACTCTAAAGGTTACAGAGCTGATCATAAAGGAAGGAGATGTCGCTTGTTAGAAAAAAAACATAAACATTAGCTGTCTAATCCAACATTTGGCACCTATAACAATGTGTGTGTGTGTGTGTGTGTGTGTGTGAGTGAGAGAGAGAGAGAGAGACTCTGTGTCTGTGTGTGTGTGTCCATGTGTGAAAGAGAGAATCTGTGTGTGTGTTGATGTGTGTATATATGTGTGTGTGTGTTAATTTAGATCAGTTTTCTGTTGTTCTCCTGTTCACACTGAGAACGTCCCTGTATGCTGGTGTGTATTTCAGTAGCTGATCTTCGTTGCGTATGGAGATTCCTCATGTGTGGGGACTTTGTCTTGTGTGAAATGCTGAACACTGGAGGGTGATGAAGTTATCTGCTGATCAGAGAACAGTGTAGAGGGTTACCAGGGGTCCTCACCATGTTCTCCATCATCTGTCTCTAACAGCACATTCACTCACTGTAAACACTGTTACCAATACTGTGAATGTCCTTAACCTTCAGATTTAAACCAGTTCACACAGAACTTTACATTTAAATGTAAGGCTTTTGATGGGTTTGTATTTGAGTTAAATCCTTACAGTGTTCATGTAGACTGGACTGGTGGAGTCTTTAACCTGCTGGAGAGAGAGAGAGAGAAGAGTGAAAAACAGGAGTGAAAAATATCAGGATACAGTACTTTTTACTGTTTTACTGTTTGCTATAGGGTTAGTTTCTGTACATTAAATTGAACAGAATTCATTCCCACCACAGATGAACCTTCTTCCTTCTCTGGGCAACAGACTAACAGACAGGTTAAAATGAGAAAACGTTTAACGCAGTCAAACACATGAAGAGATTCACTCACTTTCTCAGTTTAACACAGTCAAACACAGGAAGAGATTCACTCACTCAGTTTAACACAGTCAAACACAGGAAGAGATTCACTCACTCTCTCTGTTCCACTGGGCTGTCGGTCAGGAACCTCATAAAGATTATTATGTGATTCTGGAGCACAACAAACAGACACACACACACGCACACATACACACACACACACACACACACACACACATACACATTAGTTATAATGTACTGTATTCAGCAAACACTATCTGACACTAGTCTGAGCCATTAAAATATTTTCTTAATAACATGATCATAAAACAGAAGAAGAAGAAGAAGAAGAAATAAGGACAAATCTTGTTCACATATGAATTATATGAGTTTTTCATTTTTCCACTGAACTAAATGCTCTGTGGAGATATATTAGTAGATTAAGTTCTACATAAATCTACATAAATCTACATAAATCTACATAAATCTACATAAATCTACATAAATCTTTAAACACCCAATGGGATGTGACCTCTGGTCCCAGTGTTTATTCTCAGGAGAGTCAGTGTATTAGACCTATAACTTTAAATCAGATATCAATATGATGTCAGTGTGTATTCTCAGGAGAGTCACTGTATTAGACCTATAACTTTAAATCAGATATCAATATGATGTCAGTGTTTATTCTCAGGAGAATCACTGTATTAGACCTATAACTTTAAATCAGATATCAATATGATGTCAGTGTGTATTCTCAGGAGAGTCACTGTATTAGACCTATAACTTTAAATCAGATATCAATATGATGTCAGTGTTTATTCTCAGGAGAATCACTGTATTAGACCTGTAACTTTAAATCAGATATCAATATGATGTCAGTGTTTATTCTCAGGAGAGTCAGTGTATTAGACCTATAACTTTAAATCAGATATCAATATGATGTCAGTGTTTATTCTCAGGAGAATCACTGTATTAGACCTGTAACTTTAAATCAGATATCAGTATGATGTCAGTGACAGACACAGAGACAACTGACCTTTTCCTCTACAATCCCTCCTAAACAAGGAGAAAAACACAAACACAGTCATTCTTTAATTTTTTATAAACGAATACACACTTGTTCATCTTATGCTCTGATGAGATCCTTGTGATATCACTACAGACAATAAAATTGTCCCCTTATTCACACAGTCAGAACTGTCTGTCAGTTTGTCTGTGTGTGAACTCTGTCTGTCTGTCAGCTTGTCTCTGTGTGAACTGTCTGTCTGTCAGCTTGTCTCTGTGTGAACTCTGTCTGTCTGTCAGCTTGTCTCTGTGTGAACTCTGTCTGCCTGTCAGTTTGTCTTTGTATGAACTCTGCCTGTCTGTCTGTCTGTCAGTTTGTCTGTGAGTGAACTTTGTCTGTTTGTCAGTTTGTCTCTGTGTGACCTCTGTCTGTCTGTGTGTCAGTTTGTCTCTGTGTGAACTCTGCCTGTCTGTCTGTCAGTTTGTCTCTGTGTAAACTCTGTCTGTCTGTCTGTCAGCTTGTCTCTGTGTGAACTCTGTCTGTCTGTCAGTTTGTCTCTGTGTGAACTCTGTCTGCCTGTCAGTTTGTCTTTGTATGAACTCTGCCTGTCTGTCTGTCTGTCAGTTTGTCTGTGAGTGAACTTTGTCTGTCTGTCAGTTTGTCTCTGTGTGACCTCTGTCTGTCTGTCTGTCTGTCAGTTTGTCTCTGTGTGAACTCTGCCTGTCTGTCTGTCAGTTTGTCTCTGTGTAAACTCTGTCTGTCTGTCTGTCAGTTTGTCTCTGTGTAAATTCTCCAGGGAAACTGAGTGTATTTACCGTTTTTCAAAGTAAAACACCAGACCAGCGATTCCTCCTATTACAACTACCAACCCAATAATGATTCCAGCAATGGCTCCTCCACTGAGAGACCCCTCAACTACACACAACACACACACACACACACACACACACACACACACACACACAACCAGATATCACACATCACTGATCATAAAACAGTATATTTATACAGTATGTAACAGTGTATTTACGGAGCTGTGTGTTTATAAACTTACAGTGAAACTTTACCTGTAACTGTTAAATGATGGTGAACTGTTGTGTTGAGTGAGGTGACATTGTTCCAGGCTGTGCAGGTGTAATTCCCACTGTGTGTGGAGTTAATCCTCTGTATGGAATATGAGGCTGTAGTTTCTCCTGTTTCTCTTCCATTCAGCATCCAGATGAAGGAGGCAGGAGGTGTGGATTCAGCAGAGCATGTCAGAGTCACCTTTGACCCCACCTCCACCTCATTCTGTCCACTGATGGCTACATTCTCTGGTCCATCTGAAACACAGAGGCATCATGGGATGCTGTTAATCTGATAATATCTCCTCTGTCTCTGTTTTTCTATTCATTTCTATAGTGTCTCTGTTATTCTATTCATTTCTATTTTCTCTGCTATTCTGTTCATTTCTATAGTGTCTGTATTGGTGAATTATCATCAGTAAAGTGAAGGTGTGTCACACTCACTGTAGATAGTCATTGTGTAGGTTGCAGTGTCAGAGCTGACAGGGTTACTGAGTCTACACTGGTATTCTCCACTGTCTGATCTCCTCACTGGACTGATGGACACTGATCTCAGATCATCAGAGAAGATGATGTTGTTGCTAGGAGACAGAGGTTGACCATCCTTCATCCACTCTGTGGTCATGATGGAGCCAGTTCCCTCACAGGTTAAATTAGCAGAACTTTGATCTTCTATTAGGGGCTCTGCTGGACCAGTGAGGGAAACTCCAGATACTCTGTCTGAAATGAATGAAGATAAAATCAGATGTTTAAATCAGACTGTCTCAGTACCCCATCCTGAGAGGACTTTAGTCCTGTGTCAGTTCACACAGGTTCAGACCACAGGCAGGTTCCTCCTGATGATGCAGTAGAGAATTCAGACAGACCAGAGGTTATTCCATTAGACCAGAGGTTCAACTGGGGACAGATTTACTGTTGACTGGTTTCCACTGCCTCACTGCAGCAGGAAACAGGAACAAAACTAAACAAATGAGAAGTTGAGAAAGCTGTTTCTGAAGTCAGAAGGACTCTATACTGTTTCTGTTGTGAGATGGGCATAAGTCATAAGTCCCTGGTGCAGAATAAAACAGACTTGATTACTCCCTCAGCAACGTGAGTGTCAGGAAACTCTTTCATCTAGTCTAGTTCCCCATCACCAACCAACACCACCCTTAACCCCTCTCTCTCTCCACCTTAACATGGTAAAGATCCCCAACACCACCCTTAACCTCTCTCTCTCTCCACCTTAACATGATAAAGACCCCCAACATCACCCTTAACCTCTCTCTCTGTCTCCACCTTAACATGGTAAAGACCCCCAACATCACCCTTAACCCCTCTCTCTCTCTCCACCTTAACATGATAAAGATCCCCAACACCACCCTTAACCTCTCTCTCTCTCCACCTTAACATGGTAAAGACCCCCAACATCACCCTTAACCCCTCTCTCTCTCTCTCCACCTTAACATGATAAAGATCCCCAACACCACCCTTAACCTCTCTCTCTCCACCTTAACATGATAAAGATCCCCAACACCACCCTTAACCTCTCTCTCTCTCCACCTTAACATGGTAAAGACCCCTCAACATCACCCTTAACCCCCCTCTCTCTCTCCACCTTAACATGGTAAAGACCCCCAACACCACCCTTAACCTCTCTCTCTCTCCACCTTAACATGGTAAAGACCCCCAACATCACCCTTAACCCCTCTCTCTCTCTCCACCTTAACATGGTAAAGACCCCTCAACACCACCCTTAACCTCTCTCTCTCTCCACCTTAACATGGTAAAGACCCCCAACACCAACCTTAACCTCTCTCTCTCTCTCTCTCTCCACCTTAACATGATAAAGATCCCCAACACCACCCTTAACCTCTCTCTCTCTCTCCACCTTAACATGGTAAATATCCCCAACACCACCCTTAACCTCTCTCTCTCTCCACCTTAACATGGTAAATATCCCCAACACCACCCTTAACCTCTCTCTCTCTCCACCTTAACATGGTAAAGACCCCCAACACCACCCTTAACCTCTCTCTCTCTCCACCTTAACATGGTAAAGATCCCCAACACCACCCTTAACCTCTCTCTCTCTCTCTCCACCTTAACATGGTAAATATCCCCAACACCACCCTTAACCCCTCTCTCTCTCTCCACCTTAACATGGTAAAGATCCCCAACACCACCCTTAACCTCTCTCTCTCTCTCCACCTTAACATGGTAAAGACCCCTCAACACCACCCTTAACCTCTCTCTCTCCACCTTAACATGATAAAGATCCCCAACACCACCCTTAACCTCTCTCTCTCCACCTTAACATGATAAAGATCCCCAACACCACCCTTAACCTCTCTCTCTCTCCACCTTAACATGATAAAGATCCCCAACACCACCCTTAACGCCTCTCTCTCTCTTTGCCTTAACATGGTCAAGATCCCCAACACCACCCTTAACCTCTCTCTCTCTCTCCACCTTAACATGGTAAAGACCCCTCAACACCACCCTTAACCTCTCTCTCTCCACCTTAACATGATAAAGATCCCCAACACCACAATTAACTTCTCTCTCTCTCTCCACCTTTACATGATAAAGATCCCCAACACCACCCTTAACCTCTCTCTCTCCACCTTAACATGATAAAGATCCCCAACACCACCCTTAACCTCTCTCTCTCTCTCCACCTTTACATGATAAAGATCCCCAACACCACCCTTAACGCCTCTCTCTCTCTTCGCCTTAACATGGTAAAGACCCCCAACACCACCCTTAACCTCTCTCTCTCTCCACCTTAACATGGTAAAGACCCCCAACATCACCCTTAACCCCTCTCTCTCTCTCCACCTTAACATGGTAAAGACCCCCAACACCACCCTTAACCTCTCTCTCTCTCCACCTTAACATGGTAAAGACCCCCAACACCACCCTTAACGCCTCTCTCTCTCTTCGCCTTAACATGGTAAAGACCCCCAACACCATCCTTAACCTCTCTCTCTCTCTCCACCTTTACATGATAAAGATCCCCAACACCACCCTTAACGCCTCTCTCTCTCTTCGCCTTAACATGGTAAAGACCCCCAACACCACCCTTAACCTCTCTCTCTCTCCACCTTAACATGGTAAAGATCCCCAACATCACCCTTAACCCCTCTCTCTCTCCACCTTAACATGGTAAAGACCCCCAACACCACCCTTAACCTCTCTCTCTCTCCACCTTAACATGGTAAAGACCCCCAACACCACCCTTAACCTCTCTCTCTGTCTCCACCTTAACATGATAAAGACCCCCAACACCACCCTTAACCTCTCTCTCTGTCTCCACCTTAACATGATAAAGATCCCCAACACCACCCTTAACCTCTCTCTCTGTCTCCACCTTAACATGATAAAGATCCCCAACACCACC
>NC_044503.1:43392136-43417136 GCF_902362185.1 Chanos chanos
CACCACCCTTAACCTCTCTCTCTGTCTCCACCTTAACATGATAAAGATCCCCAACACCACCCTTAACCCCTCTCTCTCTCCACCTTAACATGGTAAAGACCCCCAACACCACCCTTAACCTCTCTCTCTCTCCACCTTAACATGATAAAGATCCCCAACACCACCCTTAACCTCTCTCTCTCTCTCCACCTTTACATGATAAAGATCCCCAACACCACCCTTAACGCCTCTCTCTCTCTTCGCCTTAACATGGTAAAGATCCCCAACACCACCCTTAACCTCTCTCTCTCTCCACCTTAACATGGTAAAGACCCCTCAACACCACCCTTAACCTCTCTCTCTCCACCTTAACATGGTAAAGATCCCCAACACCACAAATAACCTCTCTCTCTCTCTCCACCTTAACATGGTAAAGACCCCTCAACACCACAATTAACCTCTCTCTCTCTCTCCACCTTAACATGGTAAAGACCCCTCAACACCACCCTTAACCTCTCTCTCTCTCTCCACCTTAACATGATAAAGACCCCCAACATCACCCTTAACCCCTCTCTCTCTCTCTCCACCTTAACATGATAAAGATCCCCAACACCACCCTTAACCTCTCTCTCTCTCTCCACCTTAACATGGTAAAGATCCCCAACACCACCCTTAACCTCTCTCTCTGCCTTAACATGGTAAAGATGTGTTGTCTGAGTCAGGGAACTCTGGACTATGGTTTAATGCAGAAGTCATATAATCTAACATTGTGTTAGGGGGTTGATTCTGTATCTATCATTGTCTACAGTGTTAGGGTTAGGGTTAGGGTTAGGGGTCAGATACTCTCACTGGTATCTGACTGTCAGTAACACTGTAATAGAGTATGGGGCTATTTTATGTGTCTATGAATGTCAGTAATAATGTGCTTATTAGTGTCATTAGTAATGATTAAAAACAACATTATAATCACTCACAGCCAGTTAGACTAAAGCCTATTCAACATTTATGTTTAAACAAGTCAAAGAAGACAGGTTCATGTGTGATGTTCCTCAGGGTTTTATTCTTAAACCTCTGGCTTTTTCCAGTGACATTTTACACTGAATCTACACAGTCGAAACCAGTTCTATAAAACCATTCACCTGGAAACACTGTGTACCAACAAAGTCACAGTGAGATCATAGAAAGCCCTCGAACACTAAACAAAAATGCCCGGAGAACCATTTTCAGGGTGAAGAGAGATCAGTTTGTAGCAGATTCATGATTTAATCCTAAATGAGAAGACACACAAAGGATCATTTCAGACACTGAACCTAACTTCAGCGTCACGGGGCTTACAGTAATCATATCGGAGGAGGGAGTCAGTTGAATTGGAACTAAACTGCTATGAAATTTGACTCTAGACCGAAATGAGCTCTACAAGCCCGGTTACGCTGAAGTTAGGTTTTATCAATAACAGATCGCTTTCGGGCGTTTTTCCCCCTAACTCTTCCTTCTCCTATGCTGCGAGAGCAGCAAAGAAAGGTGGGGGGTGTAGCTCTAATCTGTAATACTAAATTGACCTAATTTTGCCTCCTTTCAGTTGCTCTTCGTGAAACAATATCTTTTCTCATAGCAGTGCTCTATCGTCCCCCGGGGCCCTATGTTTAAACTGGATTACATTCAGTTACACTGTTTGACCAGTTGGGGCAGTCGACTGCACTTAAAATGAGTAATTAATAGTAGTAGTGGTAGAGAAGCAAGTTTCTTTTTCTTTTTCTGTGGTTGAGTCTATACCTCGTCCTTACGGAAAAATAAAGATGAAATGAACTTTTTCTACACCGGTGTCCATATGAAGTTGATGTTAGGTGTAACATTTACAGTCCTGTGCAGTGCTGTGTAAATGTCCCTCTGCAGTGTCTGACAGAATTTGTACATTCTGGGCAAGGCTCTCCTCCACTTTCCTCCTCTCTCTCCCAGTACAGTGAGTGTAATGGAACCAGCGACTCACCCAGTACAGTGATGTTAATGGGACCAGTGACTCACCCAGTGCAGGGATGTTAACGGGACTAGTGACTCACCCAGTGCAGTGATCATAATGGGACCAGTGACTCACCCAGTACAGTGATGTTAATGGGACCAGTGGCTCACCCAGTACAGAGATGTTAATGGACCAGTGACTCACCCAGTACAGTGATGTTAATGGGACCAGTGATTCACCCAGTATAGTGATGTTCATGGACCAGTGATGTTAATGGGACCAGTGACTCACCCAGTGCAGTGATGTTAATGGGACCAGATGTGCTGTATCTCTGGGTTCTGGTGTTATGGGCCCAGCAGGTGTAGCTGCCACTCTGACTGGTCTGAATGTTGTCCAGTTTGAGTTCTGAACCCTCTCTGTCCAGCAAAACTCCATCCAGCGCCCACTGAAACTGGGTATTGGGTCTGGACTCAGCTGAGCCGGTGAGTGTGAGGTCAGAACCTGAACTGTAGACTGGGTTCTGAGGGGGTCACAGCCACTGCTGGTTTTGCATACTGTGTGTGTGTGTGTGTGTGTGTGTGTATCAGTTTGAGTAAAGAGTCACTCAGTAAAGACAGTGTTAACACTGGTTGACAGTGGTGGAGACTCACAACCACAGACTGTGTGACTTTCATATAGAGCAGAGTCACATTCAGTAAACCAGTCAAACATGAGGAAACTGATCAGTGACAGTGACTGATCCATATGAGTGTGAGTGTGGAGGAGAACAGAGTCATTCACTCACAGTTAATGCTGAGGGTTATCGACTGACTCGTCTGTTTACTGACAGGGTTAAACACTTCACATGTGTGAGGTCCCCTGTCAGATCCGTTCACTGGAAATGGTGAGAGTTCGGTTTCCGTCACTGAGCTGGACACACCCACCGGCCGTGACCTCAGAGCTGTCAGTCAGCCAGCGGAATGAGGGGGAGGAGCCAGAGGCGGAGCATGTGAGAGTGACAGAGCTGTTGAACTCCACCAGGTCTGTGTCATTGACTGATACAGTTACACTAGAGACTCGCTCTGGGAATTTAAAACATAAAATAACACAAAACAGACGCTTAATCTTATTTTATGTTATTTTATGTTTTCAAAATGTTATAAAATAAAACACTTTATGAGCAGACTGAACTGTAATCAACTGACCCTTGTATACAAAGTTGACCAGGAACAATCACAGTAACTACAGTTAATTATCTCTGTGCAGTGAAGGAGATCATTCAACACTCGTAACTTTGGCCATGTACCTCTAGTAATGTGGACTATACAGAGTCCAAAAAATGATTCATGAACAAGTAACGTGTCTCATAGTTGATTTCCTATGTGATGTGTGTTTTATGTATTGTATTGTTCTGATATTCTGTCATCTCATTTGTGTGATTATTACATGTACTAATGTGCTGTACCCCTATATTAAGATGAAATCTTAAAGATTAAATCTCTGTGATCGTGCACACACACACACACACACACACACACACACACACACTGTGAACAGTGAGCAGTGAATTTGACCTCTGCATTTTCCCCATCCATACACACCAGTAGTGAGCACATACAACCATTAGGCACAGGAGCAGTGGGCAGCACACCTGAACCCAGGGAGCAGTTGGGGGTTAAGTGTCTTGGATGTTTTCCGGCTGGTCCTGAGAATCAAACCAGCATCCTTTCGCTCATAAGCCCACTTCCCTAACCCTTAGGTCCCAAATGTGTGTTTGTGTGATGATAAAACCTCAAGGCAGTTCACAGCAATTACACAAAAAGATTCTGTAGATAATCTGACACTGCCAGGCACTATAACTGTGTGTCAACAACATAAAAATATAAATCTGTCACAAACAACCAGTACTTAATAACCCCAATTATTTAATCATTTCAAGATATTTTCCAGCACTTGAGATTATGCAAAAACTGCATCTCTGAGTGTTTCCTGGGACACTGACAGTGTATTAATGCAGTTTCATTGTGCTGTTTAAGTCAAAGCCCTGATGTTTTTAACACAACAGTTCACAAAGGAAGATCTGACAACATACAGTCGCTATGAACATCTCTGATCAAACCTGATCCATCAGTAATACATCAGTCACTATGAACATCTCTGATCCATCAGTAAAACATCAGTCACTATGAACATCTCTGATCAAACCTTATTCATCAGTAATACATCAGTCACTATGATCATCTCTGATCAAACCTGATCCATCAGTAATACATCAGTCACTATCAACATCTCTGATCAAACCTGATCCATCAGTAATACATCAGTCACTATGATCATCTCTGATCAAACCTGAGTGATCTACAAGAGACAAGAACCTCTGTTCTGTAATTCCATTGTAAAACCAGCTGTGACTCTACGGTGGTCCAACAACTTTTATACAGGCTAAAAGTGCTGGACTAAACAAGATGCTGTGCTGAAAATCAGAAAATAACTCACCAAACACATCCAGTGCAGTCTGGTCTTGTTTTAATACTCCATCAGTAGTTACTCCAACCAGCTGGTAAGTTCCAGAATCATCCAGAGTTAAATCTCTGAGTTCCAGAGTTCCAGTGTAAATGTTCACACTGACTCTGTCTCTGTAGGCAGGTCCTGTAGTGTTCCCAGTGGGGTTTGATGTGACAACGTTATTAGTGACATCATTAAAAGTCCAGGTCACTGTCAGGAATGGTGTTGATGATGGAGTGATGGTGGTGGTGAACAGAACTTTGTCTCCCACTGCTCCATTCACAGGTCCAGGAGACAACAGCCCATCCTGACCCTGACACAGTCCTGAGGAGAACACACACAGTGGAGACAAGGAGTTATAAATAATCACCCCCTCACATTTTACATCAGATTAAATAAAAACGTCATCCTTCTTCATTAATGATCTCATCATTACCTTTACCTTGTACTGGTTTTTTAGATGGACTTCCCCTCAAAAACAAGGTTTTCAACTTATAATACATTTTATCATTGATGTATAACAATAAAAATACACTCAAACCCACAATAATTTTACTGGGCAGTTAGTGTTGGTGGCTTCACTGACACTTCATTTATGCTTAGGAAAAAAAATGTAAAAAAAGATGTAAAAAAAGAAAAACTGATTTAGGTACACGAGGGCAACAGTTAAAAAGGTGTGTCAAAATAAATATAAAATAGATAAGATAAATATCTGCTTGTTTGTCTAATATTTATCTTCGAGAAGAAAAGATTAGAAAATCAGAACAGTTATCTTTCTCTGTGCTGCACCACATTATCCAATGTAAACTAATGATGCACTTACTGTCCAACAGTAATCAAGAAACAAAAAAAGCCCTGAATGTCTATGAGGTTTAACACAGAGATTCTTCCATTAAGAGACCAGTAAAGGGACTGAATTAAAGAGGTGAACAACACACACACACACACACACACACACACACACAAAAGTTCACAACACAAAACACACACTGCACATTTTACACACAGACACTAGGATACACTAGTCAAACATCTTTCTAAACTAGATCAGGGACATTAGGACTCAGTGTCATGTATCACATTATGTTCTATTAAAACAATTCTAACAGAAATGAAAAGAAATATTGTATGAACTGGTCTATGGCCTCATATGATGGTTTATTGTCATAAATGATGAGATGTTTTTACCTGTTAGCAGGACTATGATCAGGGAGGACACTGCAGTGGGCTCCATTTGGTCTGTTCTCCTCTGTCTGCTCTCTGTGAGGTTTTGACCAAACTCATCAACTCTCACAGACTCAGTATAAACCACAGGGTAAAACTCTCTCAATAACAGTCATTCACTTCCTCATTCTCTCACATCAGACCTTTGTACTGTGGAGAATATTCCACAATACAGTAACAATAAGAGAATATTGGAAACACCTCATTAAACACACACACACACACACACACACACACACACACACACACACACACACACATATATATATATGATTACATGAGTAAATCAATGTTTGGCTAGCTAACTGACCAGCTGATGAACTTGCCCCATTTAACAGAGCTACTGTCACGGATACAATCTCTTACTGACAGTGACGGCAATCACTATCTACACCAAATTCGCAAATTCGTTTCTTTGGCTACGATTCCCAGCTTTTGTCTACAACTGAGACTCTTATTTAATTAAAGTGCATGGGCTTTATAAACGAGTACATTCATTTCCTGAATAAAGGTTGCGTAGTTTTATAGTTTTATACGTTGCGTCCTCACCGATTACGATGCCTTAACAATGAAAGCGATAATGGAATTATGGTATCTTGTTATCTTATGCATCATTTAAAAACTAAGCTTTATTTCAATTAATCGTGACATGACTATCAGTGATAAAACAACACATAGCATACGCACGTGTTTAAAATGACTGAACAATGAAAACATTAAGGGATTTATGCCGTAGTGAATTTCATCCTCTGCATTTAACCCATCCTGTAGTGAAAATTCTGAGAAATGAATGATAACAAAATTGACAAAAACACTGTTATCAAACTCACTCAAAACAAAATCACTCCCATGGCCGCTCTCATGTTCTCTCTCTCTCTCTCTCTCTGTCACACACACACACACACACACTCACACACACATACACACACACACACACACACACACACTCCATGTCATATGTCTGTGGAGTTATGGTTGGTTGTAAACAGTGTGACCCACAGGAGGAAGTGACACAGACAGTGATGATTCCCAGAAGTAACATAAACAAAGATTTATATGTTAATGTTGTCTGTAATCTGAGTAAGAATTTAAGTGCTGATAAAAACACTGTAGATCTTGTTCTGTTCTTGTTTGTTTATTAATGTTTGTAATGTGTAGTATTTATTTCTGTTGTCTGTTATGTGTAGTATTTATTTCTGTTGTCTGTAATGTGTAGTGTTTATCCCTGTTGTCTGTAATGTTTAGTGTGTATCCCTGTTGTCTGTAATGTGTAGTGTTTATTCCTGTTGTCTGTAATGTGTAGTGTTTATTTCTGTTGTCTGTAATGTGTAGTGTTTATTCCTGTTGTCTGTAATGTGTAGTGTTTATCCCTGTTGTCTGTAATGTGTAGTGTTTATTCCTGTTGTCTGTAATGTGTAGTGTTTATCCCTGTTGTCTGTAATGTTTAGTGTGTATCCCTGTTGTCTGTAATGTGTAGTGTTTATTCCTGTTGTCTGTAATGTGTAGTGTTTATCTCTGTTGTCTGTAATGTGTAGTGTTTATTCCTGTTGTGTGTAATGTGTAGTGTTTATCCCTGTTGTCTGTAATGTGTAGTGTTTATTTCTGTTGTCTGTAATGTGTGGTGTTTATCCCTGTTGTCTGTAATGTGTAGTGTTTATTTCTGTTGTCTGTAATGTGTAGTGTTTATCCCTGTTGTCTGTAATGTGTAGTGTTTATTTCTGTTGTCTGTAATGTGTAGTGTTTATCCCTGTTGTCTGTAATGTGTAGTGTTTATTCCTGTTGTCTGTAATGTCTTTAGTGTTTATTCCTGTTGTCTGTAATGTGTAGTGTTTATTTCTGTTGTCTGTAATGTGTAGTGTTTATTCCTGTTGTCTGTAATTTGTAGTGTTTATCCCTGTTGTCTGTAATGTGTAGTGTTTATCCCTGTTGTCTGTAATGTGTAGTGTTTATCCCTGTTGTCTGTAATGTGTAGTGTTTATTCCTGTTGTCTGTAATATGTTGTATTTATTGCTGTTAAAGGACTAAAGAGAAAATCACTAAACAAATGTTTCAAACGGTTCAATATAAAAATGTCACTGTTAAAATACCCAATCTAAAATGGAGTGTATAAATTAGGAGTTTGTCAACTGAGGAACTGAGAAAACATTATTAATGCTGTCAACAGTCACTATGGATAATATCAGTGATATGAATATCTGTCTTTATGAGGTGTGGAGTTGGTCGTTTTCTGTCTCCTGGGTTATTTTATCACAGTGTGTTTTTTTTTATATTCAGATGACACCAGAATAAGATAAATCACTAAGTGTAAGTGACATTCCCTCTATAAAGAGCAGCTCTCTCTCCTCACATCTGTGTTTTAGAGACTGGGTTATTGTATTAATATTAATATTTGGGTTTGTAGGGAACACATTCTATAACAGAGACTGCGTTCGTATCCTGATCATCCAGAGAGATTTGATTACTGGTGGCAGGTCATGTGTAGAGAGAGTCTGACTGGACACTGTTACTGGGAGACTGAGTGGAGAGGAGATAATTATGTTTTTATATCAGTGACATATAAAGGAATCAGGAGGAATTATAGAAATGTGTTCCATACAAACCCAAACATTAATATTCAGTCCCTGTTATAGAATGTGTTCTCTACAAACCCAAACATTAATATTCAGTCCCTGTTATAGAATGTGTTCTCTACAAACCCAAACATTAATATTCAGTCTCTGTTACAGAATGTGTTCCCTACAAACCCAAACATTAATATTCAGTCTCTGTTATAGAATGTGTTCCCTACAAACCCAAACATTAATATTCAGTCTCTGTTTCAGAATGTGTTCCCTACAAACTCAAACATTAATATTCAGTCTCTGTTTTAGCATGTGTTCCTTACAAAACCCAAACAATAATATTCAGTCTCTGTTATAGAATGTGTTCCTTACAAAACCAAACATTAATATTCAGTCTCTGTTTTAGAATGTGTTCCCTACAAACCCAAACATTAATATTCAGTCTCTGTTATAGAATGTGTTCCTTACAAAACCAAACATTATTATTCAGTCTCTGTTTTAGAATGTGTTCCCTACAAACCCAAACATTAATTTTCAGTCTCTGTTTCAGAATGTGTTCCCTACAAACCCAAACATTAATTTTCAGTCTCTGTTTCAGAATGTGTTCCCTACAAACCCAAACATTAATATTCAGTCTCTGTTTCAGAATGTGTTCTCTACAAACCCAAACATTAATGTTCAGTCTCTGTTTCAGAATGTGTTCCCTACAAACCCAAACATTAATATTCAGTCTCTGATCTAGAATGTGTTCCCTACAAACCCAAACATTAATATTCAGTCTCTGTTTCAGAATGTGTTCCCTACAAACCCAAACATTAATATTCAGTCTCTGTTTTAGAATGTGTTCTCTACAAACCCAAACATTAATATTCAGTCTCTGTTATAGAATGTGTTCTCTACAAACCCAAACATTAATGTTCAGTCTCTGTTTTAGAATGTGTTCCCTACAAACCCAAACATTAATATTCAGTCTCTGTTTCAGAATGTGTTCCCTACAAACTCAAACATTAATATTCAGTTTCTGTTTTAGCATGTGTTCCTTACAAAACCAAACATTAATATTCAGTCTCTGTTATAGAATGTGTTCCCTACAAACCCAAATATTAATATTCAGTGGAGAAGAAGACAAACAGCAGTGACTGTGTGAAACAGGTCAGTCCTGTGTTATGCAGTAAACAAGTTTAATGAAATGTATTTCAATGACTGAATTTTAAAAAATCTTATTTCTGTCACAAACTTACAGTGATCTATGTCTGACACAGGTGATCAGAGAGTAAAGAGACATTGTTTGTTAGAGGAAAAACCTAAACAATAGCTGTCTTATCTAGCATTAGTTGCGTCTGAAAGTCTGTGTGTTTGTTGATGTGTGTATATATGTGTGTGTTTTGATGTGTGTATATGTGAGTGTGTATACATGTGTGTGTGTGCTAATTTAGAGCAGTTTTCTGTTGTTCTCCTGTTCCTGTATGCTGGTGTGTATTTAAGTAGCTGATCTTCGTTGCGTATGGAGATTCCTCATGTGTGGGGACTTTGTCTTGTGTGATGTGCTGAACACTGGAGGGTGATGAAGTTATCTGCTGATCAGAGAACAGTGCAGAGGGTTACCAGGGGTACTGACCATGTTCTCCATCATCTGTCTCTAACAGCACATTCACTCACTGTAAACACTGTTATCAACACTATGTAATGTCAGTTACCTTAACATTCACTCACTGTTAACGCTGTTACCAACACTGTGAATATCAGTTACCTTAATATTCACTCACTGTAAACACTATTATCAACACCGTGAAGGTAAATTACCTTAACCAGATTTCAGATTTAAACCAGTTCACACAGAACTTTACATTTAAATGTAAGGCTTTTGATTGGTTTGTAACCGAGATAAATCCTTACAGTGTTCATGTAGACTGGACTGGTGGAGTCTTTAATCTGCTGGACAGAGAGAGAGAGAGGGAAGAGTGAAAAACAGGGGTGAAAAATATCAGGATCTGGTATCTGTTCTTCATGATCCTTCACTGTGAACTATTCCACTGTAAATCTACAGTCATTTATTAAAAGCAGTGTTCTCACCTATTTAACACAGACTTGGCATCTTTCTTACAAACATTAACTGGCTATACAGTCACCAGTCATTTACAGTGACCCTCTCAGTACTTTTTACTGTTTTACTGTTTGCTATAGGGGTTAGTTTCTGTACATTAAATTGAACAGAATTCATTTCCACCACAGATGAACCTTCTTCCATCTCTGGCCCAGTCTAACAGACGGGTAAAAATGAGAAGACTTTTAAGTCAGTCAAACACAGGAAGAGATTCACTCACTCTCTCAGTTTAACACAGTCAAACACAGGAAGAGATTAACTCACTGTCTCAGTTTTACATAGTCAAACACAGTAAGAGATTCACTCACTCTCTCAGTCTAACACAGTCAAACACAAGAAGAGATTCACTCACTGTCTCAGTTGAACGCAGTCAAACACAGGAAGAGATTCACTCACTCTTTCAGTTTAACACAGTCAAACACAGGAAAAGATTCACTCACTCTCTCAGTTTAACACAGTCAAACACAGGAAGACATTCACTCGCTCTCTCAGTTTAACACAGTCAAACACAGGAAGAGATTCATTCACTCTCTCAGTTTAACACAGTCAAACACAGGAAGAGATTCACTCACTCTCTCAGTTTAACACAGTCAAACACAGGAAGAGATTCACTCACTCTCTCAGTTTAACACAGTCAAACACAGGAAGAGATTCACTCACTGTCTCAGTTTAACATAGGGAAACACAGGAAGACATTCACTCGCTCTCTCAGCTTAACACAGTCAAACACAGGAAGAGATTCACTCACTGTCTCAGTTTAACACAGTCAAACACAGGAAGAGATTCACTCACTGTCTCAGTTGAACACAGTCAAACACAGGAAGAGATTCACACACTGTCTCAGTTTCAGACAGTCAAGCACAGCAAGAGATTCACTCACTCTCTCAGTTTAACACAGTCAAACACAGGAAGAGATTCACTCACTGTCTCAGATTAACACAGTCAAACACAGGAAGAGATTCACTCACTCTCTCAATTTAACACAGTCAAACACAGGAAGAGATTCACACACTGTCTCAGTTTAACACAGTCAGACATAGGAAGAGATTCACTCACTCTCTCAGTTTAACACAGTCAAACACAGGAAGAGATTCACTCACTGTCTCAGATTAACACAGTCAAACACAGGAAGAGATTCACTCACTCTCTCAGTTTAAGACAGTCAAGCACAGCAAGAGATTCACTCACTCTCTCAGTTTAACACAGACAAACACAGGAAGAGATTCACACACTGTCTCAGTTTAAGACAGTCAAACACAGCAAGAGATTCACTCACTCTCTCAATTTAACACAGTCAAACACAGGAAGAGATTCACACACTGTCTCAGATTAACACAGTCAAACACAGGAAGAGATTTAGTCACTGTCTCAGTTTAACACAGTCAGACACAGGAAGAGATTCACTCACTCTCTCAGTTTAACACAGTCAAACACAGGAAGAGATTCATTCACTCTCTCAGTTTAACACAGTCAAACACAGGAAGAGATTCACTCACTGTCTCAGTTTAACACAGTCAAACACAGGAAGAGATTCACTCACTGTCTCAGTTTAACACAGTCAAACACAGGAAGTGATTCACTCACTGTCTCAGATTAACACAGTCAAACACAGGAAGAGATTCACACACTGTCTCAGTTTAACACAGTCAGACACAGGAAGAGATTCACTCACTCTCTCAGTTTAACACAGTCAAACACAGGAAGAGATTCATTCACTCTCTCAGTTTAACACAGTCAAACACAGGAAGAGATTCACTCACTCTCTCAGTTTAACACAGTCAAACACAGGAAGAGATTCACTCACTGTCTCAGTTTAACACAGTCAAACACAGGAAGAGATTCACTCACTCTCTCAGTTTAACACAGTCAAACACAGGATGAGATTCATTCACTCTCTCAGTTTAACACAGTCAAACACAGGAAGAGATTCACTCACTCTCTCAGTTTAACACAGACAAGTTCTACATAAGTCTTTAAACACAGACTGGTTTTCTCACAGTGGTGAGTATTTTATGGTTTATCACCCAATGGGATGTGACCTCAGGTCCCAGTGTTAACTCTCAGGAGAATTACTGTATGAAAACTAAAATAACAAATCAGATATAAATATCATATCAATAACTAACATAGAGAAACTCACCTTTCACTCTGAGATTCCTCCTAAACAAGAAACACACACACACACACACACACACACACACACACACAGACAGTCATTAGTCTTTTATAAACATACACACAGTTGTTTATTTTATGTTCTGATCAGATCTTTGTGATGTCACAACAGACAAAAACTGTCCCCTTATTCACACAGTCAGAGTTGTCTATCTGTCTGTCTGTCTGTCTGTCTCTGTTTGTCATTCTGTCTCTGTGTGAACTCTGTCTGTCTCTCAGTTTGTCTCTGAGTGATCTCTGTCTGTCAGTTTGTCTCTGTGTGAACTCTGTCTGTCTCTCAGTTTGTCTCTGCGTGATCTCTGTCTGTCAGTTTGTCTCTGTGTGAACTCTGTCTGTCTGTCTGTCAGTTTGTCTCTGTGTGAACACTGTCTGTCTGTCAGTTTGTCTCTGTGTCAAATCTCCAGGGAAACTGAATGTATTTACCGTTTTTCAAAATAAAACATCAAAACCAGCAACTCCTCCTATTCCAACTATCACCCCAATAATGATTCCAGCAATGGCTCCTCCAGAGAGACCCCCTCCTCCTCCACTCAGAGACCCCCCATCTACACACATACACACACACACACACACACACACACGCACACACATTAAAAACACACACACGCACAAACACGCCACACATTACATACAGAAACACACACACACCTGTCAGTCACGTCAAATCATGTCATATCAGTTCAGACAGATATCACACATTCATATAACAGCGAAAATATGGAGTATGTGACAGTGTATTTACGGAGCTGTGTGTTTATAAACTCATGGTGAAACTTTACTTTTAATTGTTAAATGATGGTGAACTGTTGTGTTGAGTGAGGTGACACTGTTCCAGGCTGTACAGGTGTAATTCCCACTGTGTGTGGAGTCAATCTTCTCTATGGAATATGAGGCTGTAGTTTCTCCTGTTTCTCTTCCATTCAACATCCAGATGAAGGAGGCAGGAGGTGTGGATTCAGCAGAGCACGTCAGAGTCACCTTTGACCCCACCTCCACCTCATTCTGTCCACTGATGGAAACGTTCTCTGGTCCATCTGAAACACAGAGGCATCATGGGATGGAGTTAATCTGTTATTCTATTCATTTCCACTGTCTCTGCAACTCTATTCATTTCTATAGTGTCTGTGTTAGTGAATTCTCATCAGTAAAGTCAATGTGTGCGTGATACTCACAGTGGACAGTCATTGTGTAGGTTGCAGTGTCAGAGCTGACAGAGGTACTGACTCTACAATGGTATTCTCCACTGTCTGATCTCCTCACTGGACTGATGGACACTGATCTGTTATCAGCAGAGAAGATGATGTTGTTGCTAGGAGACAGAGGTTGATCATCCTTCATCCATTCTGTGGTGATGATGGAGCCAGTTCCCGCACAGGTTAAAACAGCAGAACTTTGATCTTCTATTAGGGATTCTGTTGGACCAGTGAGGGAAACTCCAGATATTCTCTCTGGAATGAAAGAAGATAAAATCAGATGTTTAGATCAGACTGTCTCAGTACCCCATCCTGAGAGGACTTTTGTCCTGTCAGTTCAGACAGGTTCAGACCACAGGCAGGTTCCTCCTGATGGAGTGGAGAATCCAGACAGACCAGAGGTTATTCCATTAGACCAGAGGTTCCACTCAGTAGTGATTTGCTGCTTTTGGATTTCATCCAGTACAGTGATGGTAACAAACCAGTGATTCTCCGAGTACAGTGATGGTAACGGACCTGTGTCCCTCCCAACCAATCAATCAGGAGCTATCCTACTAATATATCACTCTTGTCGACAATAACTATGTTGAAACTCACACTTATGTACCACGGGTCCTGTGCACGCATAACTAATAACTTAAATAATATGGTGATTTAAGTTGGTCTAACTCTAGCAATGATGTACTAGTGCTACTGATGGCTGATCCCAGCTCTCAAACCCCTTCAGAGGAGCAGCTTGACCAAAAGAGAACGAATGGGCCATGAAACAAGTCTACAAGAAAGAGGAATCTGACTCTCTGCTACTATAAAAAGCTCCAACAACTTTTATACAGGCTAAACAGAGCTGGACTCAACAAGGCGATCTGCTGAAAATCAGAAAATAACTCACCAAACACATCCAGTGTAGTCTGGTCTTGTTGTATCACTCCATCTGTAGTTACTGTAACTAGCTGGTATGATCCAGAATCATCCAGAGTTAAATCTCTGAGTTGCAGAGTTCCAGTGTAAATGTTCACACTGACTCTGTCTCTGTAGGCAGGTCCTGTAGTGTTACCAGAGGAGTCATATCTGATGATGTTATTAACACCATTAAAAGTCCAGGACAATGCCAGGAGTGGTGTTGATGATGGAGTGATGGTGGAGGTGAACAGAACATTTTCTCCCGCTGTTCCATACACAGGTCCAGGAGGAAAGAGCCCACCCTGACCCTGACACAGTCCTGAGGAGAACACACAGTGGAAACAGGGAGTTATAAATAATCACCCCCTCACATTTCACACCAGATTAAATAAAAACATCATCCTTTTCACAGATGATCTCATAAAAACCTTTACCTTGCGTTGGTGTCTTAGATAGGCTTCCAATCAAACACTGTTATTTAAACTTTTAATATATTTTTTTCTATTGATACATAAGACATACACACTCAAACCCAGTGTTTTGGCATTGACAGTGAAAAAAGTAATAAAGAAAAAGTCAATTATACATAAAATAGGTAAAAAGAGGTGTAAATAAGAACATCCCCCATGAATAAATATCTACCCTCACATTTCACCTCAAATTAAACGAAAAAGTCAACATTGCTCTTTTCTTTTTCACAGATGATAATAATTACAATAATAATAATAATATAATAATAATCATAATTACCTTTAACTTGTGTTGGTCTCTTAGATGGACTTCCAATCAAACACAACATCCTTAACTTTTAATAGATTTATCACTGATACATACAATAACATGTATACAGTAAAATACTATTCGAAGTACAATACAATACAAAGGTTTTGTATTTGTTTCATCATTGATGTATAACAATAAAAATACACTCAAACCCACAATCATTTAGCTGGGCAGTTAGTGTTGTTGGCTTCATTGACACTTCATTTACATATAAAACTTTTTAAGAAAAATTAAAAAAAAAAATTGAGCTGACCATGTGATCACATGAGGGCAACAGTTAAAAATGGGGTGTCAGTAAAGGCTCATTGATAAATATCTGCTTGTATGTCTAATGTTTATCTTAGCAAAGAGAAGATTACAAAATCAGAACAGTTATCTTTCTCTGTGCTGCACCACATTATCTAATGTAAACTAATGATGTACTTACTGTCCATCAATAATCAAGCAGCAAAACAAAGCCCTGAATGTCTATGAGGTTTAACACAGAGATTCCTGCATCAAGAGACCAGTAAAGGGACTGCATTAGAGAAGTGAACAACACACACACACACACACACACACACACACACACAAAAGGACACAACACAAAACACACACTGCACATTTTACACGCTGCAACAGACACTAGGATACACTAGTCAAACATCTCTCTAAACTAGAACAGGGACACTAGGATCCAGTGTCATATATCACATTATATTCCATTAGAACAATTCTAACACAGAAGAGAAATGCTCTATGAACTGGTCTATGGCCTCATATGATGGTTTATTGTCATAAAGGATGAGATGTTTTTACCTGTTAGCAGGACTATGATCAGGGAGGACACTGCAGTGGGCTCCATTTGGTCTGTTCTCCTCTGTCTGCTCTCTGTGAGGTTTTGACCAAACTCATCAACTCTCACAGACTCAGTGTTGAACCACAGGGTAAAACTCTGTCAATAACAGTCATTCACTTCCTCATTCTCTCACATCAGACCTTTGTACTGTGGTGAAGTTTAATACTCCACAGCCCTGTAAGAATAATCAGAGACTACTGGAGAGAATTAAAACCTTACATTGAAACACATATATGACTACATGAGTAAATCAATGTTTTAATGTAACTGTTTAATATGTATGGTTGCTTACTGAAGAGAAATATACTGACATTAACAAACTAAAAATTTCTGTCAATTATATTAACCTGTCACTTTAATGCTTATGAAACACAGACGGTTTAAATTTAGTTTAATTTATATTCATGTAGTTTTAGCAGAATTTTCTCAACAGACAGGTTGCACAGTGGAGCAGTGGGTAGCACTGTCGCCTCACAACAAGAAGGGTCTGGTTCTGATTCCCGGCTGGACGGCCGTTCTGTGTGGAGTTTGTAAGTTCTCTACATGTCTGCGTGGGTTTCCTCCCACAGTCCAAAGACATGCAGGTTAGGCGAATTGGAGACACTAAATTGCCCCTAGGTGTGAATGTGTGTGTGAGTGTGTTTGTCTGTGTGTGTGAATGCGTATGTGTGTGTGTGAATGTGTGGGTGAAGGTGTTTGTCTGTGTGTCTGCCCTGTGATGGACTGGTGACCTGTCCAGGGTGTCTCCCCTCTCTTTCGCCCAATGAGCACTGGGATAGGCTACAGCACCCTCCGCAACCCTAATTAGGATACGCAGCTTAATAACTGAATGAATGAATGAATGGCTCAAAAACTTGTTTCGTGTGTTAACCAGGTCCATGAGACCACATCTTTATCACATTGTCACAGCTCCTGACAGTTCTCAGAGTGTCCACTAGAGGGCTGCAGTGGACAGTTTGATCCATTCAGCGGACACACTCTGATTGTGTTACTGTTTTCATCTGTGTCTTTTCGTTGTTCTCTGTGTTTAAGCTCCTCTTATGCTGTAGACTGTGCTCAGGGTTGAACTGGTTTCTTAGACCACAAATTAGTTTTTGAATTCCTTCTAAATTTGTCTCTTTAGTTCTGTGGTTTTTGTTGTCTTGTCTGTTTATTTGTTGGTTTCTCCTGTCATAGGATGTTTGTCGGTTTGTTTGTTTTGTCTTCACGATTTGAGCTCTTTGTATTTATTGTTAGAGATATTTCTACACACGTGATCATCTAAACCACCACCATCACACTCAGTACATTCAGGTTATAATTCCTGAGTTTGGATGACAAACATCTGTGATGAAAATAAAGGCCCTCCACAGAGTCTAAAACACAATCTTTGTGTTATTATAATATCATTTCATGTCTAACGACAACAGAAATGTAAATTTAAACATGTTGCAATTTTAAATGTCCTGTGTTAGTCGTGTAGAGACAGTTCAGAGTCTCACTGTTTCTCTTTATTCATGGGTTCTCTAATCTCACTGTCTCTCTTTTTTTCAGTCAGTGAATACAGAATCAGGCCGTTCCGAAGTCCGTTAATCCATGCAGAGCTAGTTTTTTGACTATAATGTAAGTTCCGATGAATGTAGCCTTTAGTTTGACGCTCTACCGTCTCCCTTCGTCCATGTGCACATCCAATAATTTATCCACTGGACCACTCAGTATAGTTTAACTGTTTACTTCAACACAAAACATATGTTATACAGAACGTTGTTCATTGCAAAGTTATCGAAACCAGTGGACAAGATTCGAAAGAGCATAATTTTTTTTTTTTTTTTTTTAAGCCCGCCACCACCCCTCCAACATGGGAGTCACATCGTACTTTTCTCTCTCTTTTTTTTTTTTTTTTCTCTTGTTTCTTCTTATAAATTTTATTGTGTACAGAGGAGACAGGTGGACAGGCAAACGAACAAACATGCAGACAGACAGGTGACATACTGTAGAATGACAGACAGACTGGTGAACAGGTAGACAAGGAGACAGACAGAAGGACAAAATCAATGAAAGGTAATAAGGGAGTGAGGGAAAAAGAAGAAAAGTAAAAAAAAACAAAAAACAAACAAACAAACAAACAAAAAAAAACAAAACAAAAAAAAAACAAAAAACAACTATACGTGGGACAAGACAAAGGACTGAAGCTGTGATGGGGGAAGCAACGCCAATAATTGTAATATGGAAACAGTTATAATAATAGTAACAACATTGATGACCATAATACTAATAAGGATAATAACAATACTGACAATAATACCATCATAATACTAGTACTACAGTTACTACTACTGCTAATAACAATAATAGTGATAGTTTCTTTGAAGTATGCGTGTGGGGGGGGGGGGGGGGGGGGGGGGTTTAGCTAGCAGGCAAATTCAGTGAATCTATGAAAGGGGCCCAGATTTTTTGAAAGTATAAGTTTTTGTGTTGGAATGAAATTCTTTCCATGGATATGTGGTCTATGAGAAGGTTTAACCATTGTGTGATATTTATTGTGTTTCTTGTTTTCCAGTTTAAGAGGATAGTTTTCTTAGCAATTGCTAGGGCGATGAGTATGGGTTGGGGGTTTTGGATTGGTGGGCTGATCACAGAGGTATCCCCGAGCAGACAGAGGGATGGAGAGAGTGGGATGTTACAGCTCATAAAAAGTGATATTCTGTCAGTAACTTGTTTCCAAAAGTTGTAAGTTGGTGGGCACAACCAGGTAGAGTGGAAATAATTGTCTGGGGTGTTCATTGTGCAATGTGAGCATATGTCTGAATCTAGGAATCCCATCTTATACATCTTGTGCTGGGTGATACGTGTTCTGTGGATTACTTTATATTGTATTAGTTGAAGATTAGTATTGTTTGTCATTGTGAAAGTGTTTCTACAGATTAGAGTCCAGAAGTCTGCATTGGTAGAGAGTGATAGGTCTTTTTGCCAGTCTTGGATGGGGAGGGATATTGTTTGGTCAGAGGATGATATTAGTTTGTATAATTTGGAGATGGTTTTCTTAGTATTATTTATTTTTTCCATTACTTCCACTAGTGGGGGTGGATGTAGGTTGTTGTTAGTTTTATTAATTTTGGATTTTAGAATGGATTTTAATTGTAAGTACTGAAAGTATTGCTCTTCCCCTATGTTATACTTTTGCACCAGGTCCTGGAAGGTGATGAAGGTGTTATTCTGAAAGATGTGTTGAAGCTGTGTGATACCTCTTTGTTTCCAAGTGGTGGAGTGGAGTGGTGATTTGTTGAGTGTAAAGTCCGGGTTGTGCCATATTGGGGTGTATTTACATGGTGACACTGTGAATTTAAAGATTTTATTAATTTTCCACCAAGCTGTCAGGGTTGTTGAGATTACGGTATTTTTGAAGCAATCGTGGTGTTTTATGGAAGTGCTAAGGAATGGCAAGTGGGAGATTGAAATTTCTTTGCATTCTGACTGTTCTATTTCAATCCATGGGTTATTCTGTTGGTTGGGATGAATCCACTTTGAGATATACTGTAGTTGATTAGCCAGGTAATAATAGTAGAAGTTTGGTGCTTCCAGTCCTCCTAGAGATTTGTGCTTCTGTAAAGTTGCTAGTTTAATCCGGGGTGGTTTATTTTTCCAGTAGAATTTAGTTGTCATGGAGTTGAGTGAATTAAACCAGTTAGTAGTGGGTTGAGTTGGAGTCATTTTGAAGAGGTAGTTCACTTTAGGTAGTATGGTCATTTTTATAGTTGCTATTCTGCCATTTAGAGAGAGTGGTAAATTTGTCCAGCGGTTTAAGTCATTTTCTATTGATTTTAATAGTGGAGTGAAATTAAGGCGAAACAACTCTGACAGCTTGGCGGAGATATTTATGCCTAGATATTTAACATTACTTGAGGAGGTGAGGGGCGTGTTTTTCGCTGTAGCGTATGAGTCAACACCGCAGATGGGTAAAATTGTTGATTTTGTCCAGTTTACAGTGTAGTCTGATATTTCAGAAAATAAATTGATAAGCTTCATGGCTTCTTGCAAGGAATTTGATGGGTCTTGGAGGCAAAGCAGTATGTCGTCTGCGTAAAGGCTGAGTTTGTGGTGTGTGTTGGGGGTTTGAATTCCTTTGATGTTGTTGTTTTGGCGTACTGCAGCAGCTAGAGGTTCAATGAACAAGGCGAAAAGTGATGGTGAGAGTGAACATCCTTGCCTGGTCCCTCTGTGTAGCATGAAACTCTGTGATGTTAGTCCGTTAGTAGAAACTGTGGCCATCGGTGAGTTATACAGTGTTTTTATCCATTGAATAAACGATTCCCCGAATCCAAACTTCTGAAGTGTTTTGAATAGAAATGTCCGGTTTACTTTATCAAATGCCTTTTCCGCATCTAAAGAAACAAGTATTGTTTTTGTTTTACTTTTTTGGGATATATTGATTAAATTGAATAGTCTGCGCATGTTATTTGATGAATCTCTTCCTTTGATAAATCCAGTTTGGTCTGAGTGGATTAGTGATGGGGTTACTCTTTCAATTCTGATGGCTAGCGCTTTACTGATAATTTTGAGATCGGTATTGATGAGTGATAGGGGGCGGTAGCTAGAACATAGGGTTGGGTCTTTGTCAGGCTTCAGTAGTACTGAGAGGAGTGCTGTGTTCATATGTGGCGGGATTTTTGAGTTTTGTTTAATATCAACAGTCATTCTAAAGAAAAGTGGGGAGATTGTGTGCCAGAAGTGCTTAAAGAACTCCGCAGGGAAACCATCAGGTCCTGGTGCTTTATTATTTGGTATCTGGTTGAGGGCGTTATAGAATTCTTCCAATGATAATGGTGCATCTAGTTCATTTGCTGTTTCCTTGTTAAGCTGAGGAAGGTCAGTACTATTGAGGAAGGAGTGGATGTCTGTCAATTTTGGTTCATGATCTGAAGTGTATAATTTAATGTAAAATTCCCGAATTGTATTATTTATATCTGTAGGTGTTTGCAAGGTTTCCCCTGCTGAGTTCTTTATGACCGGGATAATGGATTTGTCTTTGGCTCGTTTTAATTGGTTTGCCAGATATTTACCAGATTTGTTGCTGTATTCAAAATTGTCATGTCTTAGTCTTTGCAGTATGAATTGGTTTTTCTTATTTATAATAGTGTTCAATTGAAAATTGGTTGTTGTTAATTCATTCAGAAGTTGTTCCGTGGGATTATTAGCATACTTGACATTTAATTCTCTGAGTTTTTGTTCCATTTTCTTTTCAATCTCATTTTCCTTTTTCTTCTTGTGTGATGAGTATGATATGATTTTTCCTCTCAGTACTACTTTAGCAGTTTCCCACAGTAATGAGGGTGAGATATCCGGGGAATCGTTTATTTCCATGAAGGATGTCCATTCTTCTCTGAAGAAAGTGTTAAAATCAGGATCTTTAAGCAGCGAGATATTGAAACGCCATCTGGGTGAGGGTTGTTTAAATTGTTTAGTGTTTAGATTGAAGGATACAGGGGCATGATCGCTAATTATGATGGGGTGGGTGTGAAAGTCTGAAATATCAGATATAATTGAATTACTGGTAAGAAAAAAGTCTATGTGAGAGAATGACTGGTGAACCGGTGAGAAGTATGTGTATTCTCTGGTTGAAGGGTTTTTTAATCGCCAACTATCACCAAGGCCAAAATCTTTCATATACTGCTTTAGTGTTTCGGTGGAGTGCCAATTTCTAGAATTACCTGATATGCTAGACCTATCTAGGTTGGTGTTGATGACAGTGTTGAAATCACCTCCAATAATTATTGTTGAATTTGGGGTTTCACTCAGTGAAGAGAAAAATGTATGGAAGAAAGTGGGATCGTCAGTATTGGGGCCGTATATGTTTGCTATGGTGATATTGTTGCTGTTAATGGAAGCGTTGATGATGACATATCGCCCTTCAGGATCAGTGATGGTGGTTTTATGAATTAATGGTATTCTTTTGTTTATTAAAATTGATACGCCTCTTTTCTTTGAGTTATAGGTTGATGAGAATACTTGATTGAAATGTGGGGTTTTTAACTTTTGAGATTCAAAAGTTAAAAACCGAAAGAGCATAATTAATGAGAAAAAAGAGCATAATTAATGAGAAAAAGAGACCGTGAGAGGTCAAAAAACTGTGTGCCTCTACTCTGTCTTGCCTGACTCCCCCCCTCTCGCGAGAGTAACAAGCCACAATTAAAGATACATGTGATTACCACAACGAAGGGATCAGTTGCCTATTCCCCAAATATCACAAATGAAATCTTGTGCATTTGAATCAATCATATGTCTTTTAAGTGCAAAAAATCAAACAATTAACTTATTGGACTACTGTAAATATAAAATGTAAATACATCTGCTTATAAATAATGCCAATATTGTATGCCAATTAATCAAATATTCATATTTTGTCCATAATCTGCATTTAGGCTCCTACACTACCTTCTGTATGTTTTGGAACTTTTGTTATGTTTAGTATGAATAAATTGAGCCTTGACCTGCATCCAGTCTCTCTTGACAAACATGACATTTATGCAAATGAGAACCAATCAGTTCAGTGTGTGATGTGTTTGGTAAGTGACGTCCTCTAGAGAAGCGGGAGTAACATGTAGCATGAAAACATGGGTATGATTAAAACATGTATCGGCAATCATTTGTGTCTGCATCAACCTCTGGTTTTTGTTTACATGTTACGTGAACATAGTCAGGGCCAGAGCAGTAGAAAAAACTCTTTCAACAGCTCTGGTCAGGGCAAACAGACCACTGTAGACCTTCATTTAAGCACTCCAACTTAACTGCTACTGACAGAATAACCAAACAACTTGCTGTCTTCGCAACCACGCCCCCAGAGCAAAAAGCAGTAGGGCAATATTTGCGAGGTGTTTTAATGTGTGAAAGCCTAGACAACAGGGCTGCTGAAATTAGTCGACATAATTGATGACATTAACACTGAGAATGCACTGACATCAATACTTTAAAACGACGCATCATCTTTTTATTTTTATGAATTTACCTTTTTGATCTCTAAAACGCTTCAATTCATTATTACAAATGTTTTTCTTCAGTATCACTACGTAATTGCGGCTAGGGCTGCCACTAGTGACTAATTCTCTATCGATTAATCTGTCGACGTATTGAGGCATTTTCCAAAGACTGCCCTTACGAGGAAAAAAGTCAGAGGTGGACTGACATAACAAATGCCATCACTGTGAACCTGTTCTTAAAATACCTCTGTAGTATGTAAAAACTATGTCCTAGTAATACAGTTAAGAGGACAGTAATCACAAAAGTAATAGCTGCCATGCTGTTGCCATACTAGTGCTTTACCCCTCCAGAAGCATTTATATTGAAATTTTAAGAAAAACAAATATACTGTGATATATACCGTTACCGCCCATGCTTCAAATTATACTGTGATATAAATTTTAGGCCATACTGCCCAGCCCTAGTCTAATGTGACTATAACATTTGCAAAAGTGTGACAGTGTCACCATCAGTCATGCAGATGTTTCCAAATGACACAACACACACGTCACACAGTATCACAGGAAGGTTACATCTACAGGTTGTCACACAGGTGGAAAGAGAACTGACGCAGTCTTCATTATTAATATATAATGAGTCAGTAACCCCATCATAACACAGAGAAATGAGAACTGACGCAGTCTTCATTATTAATATTTAATCAGTCAGTAACCCCATCATACCACAGAAAAATGAGAACTGACGCAATCTTCATTATTAATATTTAATCAGTCAGTAACCCCATCATACCACAGAAAAATGAGAAATGTTACGTGTAAACTGACTTAACTAAAGCTTTAATGACCATAACTTTACACACAGTGATCTAACACTAATCTGTATTCTGCCTCAGAGTAATGCAGTAATGCAGTATAACAGTTTAGAGAGTAGGAAAATATTGTTTATGAAATCATGTGTAAATATTAATGTTTCATTCCCCTGTGACTTTGACCTGTGCCTGATACTGGGTCATAAAACCAAACAGAGCCAGAACTGGGTCAGAGTTTTTATGACTCAACCTGTGTGTTGATTTCAGTCAGTGACTTGATTTGGTTAAAACACTGAAACTCCAAATTACAAATGAGGCCAAATAATGTTCTCCCTCATATCTGAAATTAAAGTAAACTTTATTCACATTTTTAATGTTACTATTATTAAACTTGTACAAACTGTGATGTGTTGAAAACTGGAACATAAGACTGTCATTGATGTTTGATCAGTTACAGACACGTGAATCTGGATAAAACAGTAAAGTTTAACATCAGACTGAAGAGCAGAGAAAAACCCGGTTTCCTGTTACACTTCACATGAATGTTTCTCATTTTAAAGTCTCCTGTTTTAGTTCCAGTTCAAAGGTCTTGTTCATTTTCAGTGTTGTGTTTTCCATGGAGACACACTATCACACCACAATACTCATTACAGATCTAAGTTAGTTACATCAAGCTGAACATTATTCGTTTGTAATTTTTTTCTTTTAGAGCATTAGCACAATGAAGCCAGTTTAATAAATGTCTCCTGAGCTGAGTGAATATTCTCTGAGTCGGTTAACCCCTCTACCTGAGTGACCGGAGTCTGTCAGGGACTTCTGAAACATCTCTTATGGCATAAAAGCAAAGCAAGAATAATTTGTTCCATGTTAAGTAATGTATATAATGCATGTCTACTTTTTCAGGGATAGAGAAATTCTCTAATTGGTTGGACTAATTAAACAAATCATGTTTGATCACAGTGTTTATGGTCATAAGCGTCACATTCTCTCTGTGTTCAGGTGACAAACTCCTCTCCACACCCAGGATAATGAGATGAACC
>NC_044503.1:43419636-43544636 GCF_902362185.1 Chanos chanos
ACACACACACACGCACACACACACACTCACAAATATCACATCAGTGTTGTAGTGTATAGTCAGATTTACACGTCACTGATCACGTGACAGTATATTTACAGAGTCACCTTTGACCCCACCTCCACCTCATTCTGTCCACTGATGGAAACCTTCTCTGGTCCATCTGAAACACAGAGGCATCATGGGATGGTGTAATCTACTACTCTGTTCATTTCTATTGTCTCTGCAATTCTATTCATTTCTATAGTGTCTCTGTGTTGGTGAATTCTCATCAGTAAAGTGAATGTGTGTGACACTCACAGTTGACAGTCATTGTGTAGGTTGCAGTTTCAGAGCTGACAGGGTTACTGAGTCTACACTGGTATTCTCCACTGTCTGATCTCCTCACTGGACTGATGGACACTGATCTCAGATCAGCAGAGAAGGTGATGTTGTCACTAGGAGACAGAGGTTGACCATCCTTCATCCATTCTGTGGTGATGATGGAGCCAGTTCCCTCACAGGTTAAAACAACAGACTTTTGATCTTCTATTAGGGGTTGTGCTGGACCAGTGAGGGAAACTCCAGATATTCTCTCTGTAGGAGAGAAAAATGAGAAGAATTTCACAGTCATGTTTCAGATCATAAACCATTTGATCTGAAAGTGAGGCTGCTCGTGCTGTCTTTATAAAACTGTTGAGTGTAATTTAAAAACAGTGAACATCCACACTGTGTCTACAGTTACAGGGGTCAGAATGGGGGGTTGTAGTCGGTCCGTTTTAGATCTCATCCATTTGACTAAATGAACTTCTCCTTGCTTTCATCAAACGGACATGCCCGGTAATGTCTGGTATATCTTTAGTTTGGTGGGATACACAGTACTGATGACCTGAAAAGAGTGTTCTGTTATTATGGCGTACTGTCATTACCAAAACAAAAACCAACATCTGTTTCAGATAATCCTAACTACATAACTTTCCGTTTGATTGCTCAAGGGAATCACAACAGGGAATCTTTTAAGTATCGACTCACAACTCGATGCTGTTACGCTCCTATATGTGAACTGTTATCTGTGTGGACATTGTTGTGGCCCCTATAACTGTGACAGACGTTTTCTCAAAGTGTTGACTGTGACCAGTCGAGTGTCTAATGCCTAGGTGAGTGACAGGGATTCAGTCTGATTTAAGATTGCTCCAGTTAACCAGTTAAGACTTAAGCACTAAACCAGTCCACACTAAACAATTCAACCATAATGAAACTGTATTCTCAGATAGACTTCTTTTCAAATTACACTCATTAAAATCTGCTGAAATTTTATGACGTACAATCAATCAACCAAACATTTTCAGTTAATATCCAGTTTAGGCCAAACATGTCAGAAATGATTTGATAGTTTGAATAAACACATTTATAAAATTGTATGCATAACAAGAATACTATTTTGTATTTAACTCAAAAATAACCATTTGACTCACCAAACACCCTGAGTGTAGTATCGTGTCGTAGAGTTACTGCCATTTGATTTACTATAATTAGCCTGTAATATCCAGAATCATCCAGAGTTAAATCTCTGAGTTCCAGAGCTCCAGTGTAAATGTTCACACTGACTCTGTCTCTGTAGGCAGGTCCTGTACTGTTACCAGTGGTGTCTGAAACGATGATGCCATAAGCAGTATTGAAATTCCAGACCACTACCAGGAGTGGAGTTGGTAATGGAGTGATGATGGTGTTGAAGAGAACTCTTTCTCCCACTGCTCCATACACAGGTCCAGGAGGAAGCAGCCCATCGTCAAAATAACACAGTCCTGAAGAGACAAAGGAAACTGTCATTAACTACACTTTTCAAATCAAACCTCAAATTACCATATGCAACATCACAAACCTCTTTCTGTAAAGTTTAATACTTACTGTAGTGATCAGATTTACTGTATGAATACTCACTGCAGTCAGTGATCAGATTTACTGTATGAATACTCACTGTAGTCAGATTTACTGTATGAATACTCACTGTAGTCAGTGATCAGATTTACTGTATGAATACTCACTGTAGTCTGTGGTCAGATTTACTGTATGAATACTCACTGTAGTCTGTGGTCAGATTTACTGTATGAATACTCACTGTAGTCTGTGGTCAGATTTACTGTATGAATACTCACTGTAGTCAGTGATCAGATTTACTGTATGAATACTCACTGCAGTGGTCAGATTTACTGTATGAATACTCATTGCAGTCAGTGATCAGATTTACTGTATGAATACTCACTGTAGTGATCAGATTTACTGTATGAATACTCACCGCAGTGATCAGATTTACTGTATGAATACTCACTGCAGTCAGATTTACTGTATGAATACTCACTGTAGTCAGTGGTCAGATTTACTGTATGAATACTCACTGTAGTGATCAGATTTACTGTATGAATACTCACCGCAGTGATCAGATTTACTGTATGAATACTCACTGTAGTGATCAGATTTACTGTATGAATACTCACCGCAGTGATCAGATTTACTGTATGAATACTCACTGTACTCAGATTTACTGTATGAATACTCACTGTAGTGGTCAGATTTACTGTATGAATACTCACTACAGTAAGTGATCAGATTTACTGTATGAATACTCACTACAGTAAGTGGTCAGATTTACTGTATGAATACTCACTGTAGTGATCAGATTTACTGTATGAATACTCACTGTAGTCAGATTTACTGTATGAATACTCACTGTAGTCAGTGAATGAATGAAGAAGAGTATTACCTGTGGTGAAGATCAAACTCAGACAGATCAGGATGGTTTTCTCCATGGGTCCTTTTCTGGTTCTTCCTAAATGATGTTTATTTCTACAGTCCCTCACACACTGTCACTGTCTCTCACTCACTCTCACTGTCTCTCACTCACTCTCACTGTCTCTCACTCACTCTCACTGTCTCTCACTGTCTCTCACTCACTCTCACTGTCTCTCATTCACTCTCACTGTCTCTCACTTACTCTCACTGTCTCTCACTGTCTCTCACTCACTCTGACTGTCTCTCACTCACTCTCACTGTCTCTCACTCACTCTCACTGTCTCTCACACACTCTCACTGTCTCTCACTCACTCCCGTGGCTGGGCATGTACTATATAAACCTCCTTAACTGGTGTGACCTTTGTGACGGCAGAATCCAGTAAGTTGTTGAGATATGAATGGATTTATGGTCTAGGAGAATGCAGCTGTTACATAAACTTTAATTTTAACTGCTGTAACTGTGAGAGAGCCCTCAGTGACTTCCTGCTTTACAGTGAGAATATCAGTGTATTTAAGTTACATCTGCAGTTACAGAATTCACATTAGTGTAGTTAACACTTACTGAAGTTAACACTCTCTCCCGCTCTGTATGAGACTCTTCAGTGAGTTCCCTCTGATCTTCACTGACTTACGATGAGAATTAAAGCGTCTTTAAGTTTCCCCACATGGTAACGGTGTAGGACTATGTCATACAGGACCTGGCCACGGAGCCTGGACTTCATGTTTAGTGTTTTAAATATGACTGAGGACAACATTTCTGTCTCTCAGTCTCTGTGTGTGTATTGTGTGATTTTAAATGTTGTTGGAGATCAGAGGTGGGAAAAATACACACATTCTTTACTCAAGTAGAAGATACTTGTGTAAAAAAAGACTCTGGTAAAAGTAGAGGTACTAATTCAACTTCTTTACTCAAGTAAAAGTGGAAAAGTACAGACTCTGAAATTGTACTCAAATTATAAAAGCTAAAAGTCGCCCCTTGAAGGACATTTCTACCAGATGTTTCTGTGCATCTGTGCTAACTGAATCTCATGTCATATTAATATAATTCAAAGACTATATAACCTCAGATAAAATAAAAAAAAACAATACAAAAACAATATACTGAAAATAATGAACATGAACTTTGCTCCAATGTGCAAATCAGTTGTCACCAGCAAATCTCAAACCTTACAATCAACACGACAACACACTTCAGGATGAGTCCCTTTCTTGTCTGTTTTGCCTTGTTAAGTCTTTTACATCGTTTTCGTCTTGTTACACTTATCGTGCGTGACAAGCACCGATGGAAATGGTCTTTTCTATGTGTTATTGTCCATATCATCCATTTAGGTTGAAATCGATCTTGATGTTGGGAAGGTGTGCAATGATATAAAATCAAAATAATCGATAATTCCCCTCAAACGCGTTAAAACTACAGTAACGAGTCTGTTTTGAAAATGTAAAGAGGAGAAAGTGCAGATATTTGTGTTAAGATGTAGGGGGTAAAAGTAAAACTTTGTCTGAAAACATAAATACTCAGGTAAAGGACAGGTACTTAAGTTCAGTAACAAAGTATCTCTATTTAAGTTCAGAAACGAGGTATTTAGTTACTTCCCACCTCTGTTGGAGATAAAGAATTTCTCAGTGAGCTGGATGATCTGTGTGTGTGTGTGTGTGTGTGTCTGTACGTGTGTGTGTGTGTCTGTGCGTGTGTGTGTGACAGTCAAAGAGCAGTTTCACTCCCATGTTATTTATTAATTATGACTGATCAGTGACTTCGACTTATGATTTATGATCTTTTCTTCAAATTCATTCCTATCAAAATGACTCATGACCTCTCTCTCTCTGTCTCTCTCTCACGCTCCCTCTCTCTCTCTCTCTCTCTCTGTCTCTCTCTCTCTCTCTCTCTCTCTCTCTCTCTCTATCTCAGACTGTGGAGTTATGGTTGGTTGTAAACAGTGTGATCCACACGAGGAAGTGACATGGACAGAAATAATTCCCAGAAACGAATATTAAACAGCTTAATATGTTACTGTTGTCTGTAATGTGTGCTGTTTACTTAATCTTATAAACAAATATTAAACAGTCTAATATGTTAGTATTGCCTGTAATTCGTACTGTTCATTTTATTTTATGAAGAAATATAAAACAGTTTAACATGTTACTACTGTCTGTAATGTGTACTGCTTACTTTATTTTATGGACAAACATAAAACGGTTTAATATGTTACTACTGTCTGTAATCTGAGCAACTATTTAGGTGCTGATTAGAGATGAATCAGATAAATATAGACATACTGAGTGTGTGTTTATCTGTCATAGTCTTGGATAAATGAGGGTTAACTGAACCAGGGAGACAAAGCAGTCAGACAGTGTCTGTCCACACATTTAAATCAGTTATATATCATTTTAATAAATCTCCATTATAAATAAACACATGAGTGTCACAGGATGTTCCAGAGTGAAATTCCCCCTATAAAGAGCAGCTCTCTCTCCTCAGCAGATGCTCATTAGATGAAAAACCTAAACATTAGCTGTCTAATCTAACGTGTGTGTGTGTGTGTGTGTATGTGTGTGCGTGTGTGTGTGTGTGCTAATTTAGATCAGTTTTCTGTTGTTCTCCTGTTCACACAGAGAATGTCCCTGTATGCTGGTGTGTATTTCAGTAGCTGATCTTCGTGGCGTATGGAGATTCCTCATGTGTGGGGACTTTGTCTTGTGTGAAGTGCTGAACACTGGATGGTGATGAAGTTATCTGCAGATCAGAGAACAGGGCAGAGGGTTACCAGGGGTCCTGACAGTGTTTTCCACCATCTGTCTCTAACAGAACATTCACTCACTGTAAACACTGTTATCAACACTGTAATGTCAGTTACCTTAACATTCAAATTTAAACCAGTTCACACAGAACTTTACATTTAAATGTAAGGCTTTTCATGGGTTTGTAACTGAGTTAAATCCTTACAGTGTTCATGTAGACTGGACTGGTGGAGTCTTTAACCTGCTGGAGAGAAAGAGAGAAGAGTGAAAAACAGGAGTGAAAAATATCAGGATCTGGTTTCTGTTCTTTATGATCCTTTCAACCCACAATGTAAGCACACGCACGGTGGATCTGCATTTTCACCGACTGTGGAATGAATGCAATCCAGATTCGCTGTGCATGTGCTCATGTTGTGAGTTGTTTTGAAGTACGTGAGCTGGTGGGTGAGTGTGCTGGGATGGCACGGAGGAAAGGACTATAGCCCATCACCCCAGTGACCTGGGCTTGAATCCTCTGCTGCTTCAGCTGTCTACATGAATTCACTCTCTCACTCATTATCTAAGCCTCTTATCCTGATCACCAATACCCTCAGTCAAGATCATCAGGGACTCCATCATACGGCACATAAGGTTTCTCACACACTTCTCAGCAACTGCACTAGTATCCGCTGCTAAGACATCCTCTTCACCTATCAAGTCAACTGAAAATCACGCCAGCTCACCCTGCAGGCCTGATCACATACAGTCTGTCCCAGACTCTGTTCCACTTTTGATCAACTCGGACCATAAACCACTCCAATCCGCTACCTATACCATGTCAATCTCAAACACACGCCCGGGGATTTCCTATACCAGGTCAACACTGGTGCTACTCCAGAGTAAAGAGATTCTGGTAGCTTCACAGCTTTTTAATACCTCTGTTTTATTTTGAAAGGCACTGTTAAAATCCTCTTTTTAACCATCTACAGAGTCCCAAAATACTGTGCTGATATTATTAACAAGTTTTTTTCTTTGAGATTTTGATTGCCCAAAGATATCAAATCTAGATCAGACTCTCAACAAACAAAAGATGTATCACTGAAAATACCATCTCTCAGTTTATAGATGCCGTAACCAAATCCCCATCTATAAGTGCAGATACTGTTGATGTAATGCTCGAACACTTTCACTCCAAAATCCTGAATGTTATGGATGTTGTTGCACCACTAAAAACAAAGAGGAATTCTAGTAAACAAAAACATCTTGGAGAAACACCACTATGATAACATCTTAAAAAAGAGTGTAGGAAAGCTGAGAGAAAATGGTGAAAACCCAAACTCTGTATCCAATATGACATCTACAAACAAACACTTTTAACTTTCAACACTGGACTAAGTAAGGCTAGGGAATCACATTTATCCCTACACAAACTGAACCTGAACTCCTCAATATAAATATAAGTAACAGATTTGCACATTTCTTCAATGATAAAATTGAATGTATTGGATCCTGTATTGCAAACTTGCAGCCAGATGACAGATTAACAAAACTGTTACTTTAACTGAGAAAAAACATGGTTCCATTTTCACGATTTGACAACATAGATCTAAAAATACTAGAGGAAATAGTTCGGCACCTCAAACCATCAACCTGCTGCCTTGACCCTCTACCAACTAACGTCTTCAAAAGCATTTTTAGCTCTGTTGCAACTGATTTAGTGCAGACAGTCAACTGTTCACTTACGTCAAGCTCCTTCCTTAACTCACTAAAAATGGTGAGGCCACTTGACCCCTCGATGCTTAAAAACTACAGACCCGTCTCAAATCTTCCTTTTATCAGCAAAATTACTCAAAAAGGTAGTTTTTAACCGACTAACCACTTGCTTGAATGAAAACGACCCCCTTGATGGGTTTCATTCAGGTTTCCACTCCCGGCATAGTTGTCAGGTTCAGGACTCCTATACAGCTGTTTGGCCACCAGATGGTGCTATTGTTACTCATTTAGTCTATGTGCTTCACCTGTGTCTTGTTTGATCTGTGTATTTAAGTTGCCCTTACTGTGTCTGTCTTTGTTCAGTCTTTGCCATTTGAATCACACGAGAGTTAAACCTCTGTTTCACTGTGTAAACCTTTGCCTTGTTTTTTTTTGTGCCCTTTTGAGAACTGCTTTTGTCTCCTCTGATTTTTGTATCTCCTGGGATTTCTTTTGATTTTTATGCCTTTTTTGGATTCTAAGAACTGTTTCTCAGTTTTATTTGTCTTTTGACTTTATTAAACCTTTTAACTGTCTTCTTGTGCCGGGCTCTGCTTCTTGGTTTTCAGTACTTCAGGATAGCTCAATTAGTTGAGAGTTTCACCTTGAATCCGAACACCTCCTGACAATAGTACAGAGACTGCACTTATAAAAGTTCTGAATGACATACATGAAAAGTACAATGCAGGGAAAATAACAGTTCTCATACTACTAGACCTCAGTGCCGCAATTGACATAGTAGATCACAAAATACCTTTAAACAGACTAGAAACTGGGGCAGGACTATCTGGCACAGTCCTCAAAGCTCAGATCATACCTGAAGAAACGGAGCTCCTTCATCAAAATCGACAAATATCAGTCTGACCAAGTTGCTTTGTTTGGTGGAATCCCCCAAGGGTCTATACTAGGGCCACTTTTGTTTAACTTGCAAATGCTCCCACTCGCAGAAATCTTGCGGAGTTACGGCATCTGATATCACAGCTATGCAGATGATACACAAATACACCTGGCCTTTTCACCTGATGACTACACTGCCCAAGAGACCCAATCTGTAACCTGGAACAAATAAACAACAGGATGTGTCAGAATTTGCTCCAGTCAAACAAAGAAAAACCAGAAGTCATTTTATTTGGTAGCAAAGAGAAACACTCTGAAATAGCCACTCATTTTGAAGCTAGGGCCCTAAACACTAAGAACTTAGTGAAAAACCTATGTGTTTTATTAGATTCAGATCTTACCTTCACAAGCCATATTAGGGCAATCAACAAAGCTTTTATCATCTCAACTATATCGCCAGAATCAAAGGCCTTACTGTCCCAGCAAGATCTGGAAAAACTAA
The DNA here is from genome assembly GCF_902362185.1 of Chanos chanos. Classification (NCBI taxonomy): domain Eukaryota; kingdom Metazoa; phylum Chordata; class Actinopteri; order Gonorynchiformes; family Chanidae; genus Chanos; species Chanos chanos. Next base: position 43,428,215 of record NC_044503.1, read on the forward strand.
TTCAAGCTTTCATCTCCAGCAGACTAGGTTACTGTAATGGTCCCCTAACCAGACCTCCTGAAGTCTCCGTGATTGCACACACACACTGTGAACAGCGAGCAGTGAATTCGTCTCTGCATTCAACCCATCCAACGCACCACAAGTGAACACACAACAGACGCGGGAGCAGTGGGCAGCATTCCTCTGCGCCCGGGGAGCATTAGGGTTAAGTGCCTTGCTCAAGGGCACACAGCCATGGATGTTGGGCCTGGGAATCGAACCGGCAACCCTCCGGTCACAAGCCCGGTTCTCTAACCTTTAGACTACGGCTGCCCCAATGTTTTTGTCAGAAGTGGGATTCGAACCCACGCCTCCAGGGGAGACTGTGACCTGAACGCAGCGCCTTAGACCGCTCGGCCATCCTGAAAAGACCATTAAACAATTACAACTCGTGCAAAATGCAGCTGCAAGAATTTTAACCAGAACTAAGAAATCGCACACATAACCTCTGGTCTGAAATCTCTTCACTGGCTTCCCCTCCAATACAGAATTGATTTTAAAGTGCTTCTTATCACATATCAAGCTCTAAGTGGCTCAGGTCCTAAGTATAAATCTGACCTGATTACAAAATATATCCCTGTTGATCCCTTATGTCTACAGACACAGGTCTGCTAGTAAAACCTATAAACACATATAATCCTACACCGCATATAAACCTACACCACATATAAACCTACATCACATATAAACCTACACCACAAACAAAACACAGGGAAGCGGCTTTTAGCTTTTACGCCACACACAAATGGAATAAGCTCCCAGAAGTGCTCTGACAATTAACACCTTTAAATCTAGCCTAAAAACATTTCTATTTTCTTGTGCCTACTATTAATCTGATGCTTGTGTTTTATCTCTGCAGTTTATCTTAACAAAGCAGTTCCATCTATTGTCGATGTTAAATTTTATTGGTCTTGACTTGCTTTGTCATTATTTTATCCTTTTTTTATCATTTATTATTATTATTTTTATTATTATTATTTTACTTTATATATTATTTTATGTATTTACTTTTTATTTTCTGTCAGGCAAGACCAAAGCAGGGGACGCAAGTGCGGGCAAAACAGGAGTTTAATCAAAATGGATAAACAAAAGGCGCTTTACAAAGCCAAAAGGAGAGTTCAGGTACAAAACATGCAACAAACAGACGGACCGGCTCAGAGGACACAGGGAAGTGTAGACTTCGCACTGACTGATCCGACGGAGGGGTTTAAATAGGGAGAGGTGTGATGGGAAAACTAAGTGAAGGCAGGTGTGCGGGATGAGAGTGATCAGGCCGGTGATTAGTAGACCGGCGACGCTGATCGCTGAATGGCTGAGACTGGCGAGGGAGGAGGCGAGGTCGTTACATTTTTTTAATTTTCTTACCTCTTTTTAATCTTTACTCACCATTTTAACAATTTTTCAACATTATAAATATCTATCTAAATATCTAGCTAAATATCTATCTGTTTCTTTTTTAGTTTGTAATTATTCTCGTTGTTTCTACCTCTATTTTTTAATGTATTTGTTTAATGTAACTGTATTTGTTTTATTTTTCCTCCTGGTGTGAGGCACTTTGAATGGCCCCTTGGTTTGAATTGTGCTGTATAAATACATTTGCCTTGCCAAGCCTTCACTGTGAACTATTCTACTGTAAATGTACAGTCATTTATTCAAAGCAGTGTTGTCACCTATTTAACGCAAACTTGGCATATTTCTTACAAACATTAACTGGCTACAGTCACCAGTCATTTACAGTGACCCTCTCAGTACTTTACATTATATGATAGTTCTACTGTTTGTTGTTGGAAGGCACTTCAAATAAAATGGAAATCATTCCCAGCACAGATGAACCTTCCTCTTCATATGGCCCAGTCTAACAGACGGGTTAAAATGAGGAGATGGAGACTATGACACAATACAGAGCTCACAGTCAGTGTTGTCTGGGCTTTATTCTCTGAGTCACGTGACAAACAGCTGGTCTCTGTAATGAGACTAAAACTCACTGTTTTATCAATCACTAGAAAGAACACAACTCAGTTTAACTCAGATTCATCCTCTCTCTCAGTTTAACACAGTCAAACACAGGAAGAGATCCACTCACTCGCTCAGTTTAGCACAGTCAAACACAGGAAGAGATTCACTCACTCTCTCAGTCAAACACAGTCAAACACAGGAAGAGATCCACTCACTCTCTCAGTTTAGCACAGTCAAACACAGGAAGAGATTCACTCACTCTCTCAGTCAAACACAGGAAGAGATTCACTCACTCTCTCAGTTTAACACAGTCAAACACAGGAAGAGATTCATTCACTGTCTCAGTTTAACACAGTCAAACACAGGAAGAGATTCACTCACTGTCTCTGTTCCACTGGGCTGTCGGTCAGGAACCTCATAAAGATTATTATGTGATTCTGGAGCACAACACAGACACACACATGTGCGCACACGCACACACACACACACACACACACACACACACGTTGGTTATAATGTACTGTATTCAGCAAACGCTATCTGACACTAGTTTGGGACATTACAATATTTTCTTAATATGATCACAAAACAATAGAAGAAGAAGAATAAATCTTGTTTCATATATGAGTTTTTCATTTTTTGGACAGTCCTCCACTGATCTAAATGCTTTGTAGGGATGTAGTAGAGAAGTTCAACATAAGTCTTTAAACACAGACTGGTTTTCTCACAGTGGTGAGTATTTTATGGTTTATCACCCAATGGGACATGACCTCAGGTCCCAGTGTTTATTCTCAGGAGAATTACTGTATGAAAACTAAAATAACAAATCAGATATAAATATGATATCAGTGATAAATACAGAGACAACTGACCTTTTCCTCTACGATCCCTCCTAAACAAGAAACAAAACACATAGTCATTAGTATTTCATAAACAAACACACAGTTGTTCATTTAATGCTCTGATATGACTTCACCAAAGACAGTAGAACCATCCCCTTATTCGCACAGTCAGAACTGTCTGTCTGTCAGTTTGTCTGTGTGTAAATTCTCCAGGGAAACAGAGTGTATTTACCATTTTTCAAAGTAAAACACCAAACCAGCGACTCCTCCTATTACAACTATCACCCCAATAATGATTCCAGCAATGGCTCCTCCAGAGAGACCCCGTCCTCCTCCACTAAGAGACCCCCAAACTATACACACACACACACACACACACACACATGCATACACACACGAGCACAGACACACACCACAGACAACACACACACACACACACACGCACGCGCATACACACACACACACACACACACACACAACCAGATATCACACATCACTGATCATATAACAGTATATTTATAGGGTGTGTAACAGTGTATTTACAGAACTGTGTCTGCAAACTCACAGTGAAACTTTACCTTTAATTGTTAAAAGATGGTGAACCGTTGTGTTGAGTGAGGTGACACTGTTCCAGGCTGTGCAGGTGTAATTCCCACTGTGTGTGGAGTCAATCTTCTCTATGGAATATGAGGCTGTAGTTTCTCCTGTTTCTCTTCCATTCAACATCCAGATGAAGGAGGCAGGAGGTGTGGACTCAGCAGAGCACGTCAGAGTCACCTTTGACCCCACCTCCACCTCATTCGGGCCACTGATGGAAACATTCTCTGGTCCATCTGAAGCACAGAGGCATCATGGGATGGTGTTAATCTGTTATTCTATTCATTTCTGTAATGTCTCTGTGTTGATGAATTGTCATCAGTGAAGTGAATGTGTGTGACACTCACAGTTGACAGTCATTGTGTAGGTTGCAGTGTCAGAGCTGACAGGGTTACTGAGTCTACACTGGTATTCTCCACTGTCTGATCTCCTCACTGGACAGATGGACACTGATCTCAGATCAGCAGAGAAGATGATGCTGTCGCTAGGAGACAGAGGTTGACCATCCTTCATCCATTCTGTGGTGATGATGGAGCCAGTTCCCTCACAGGTTAAAACAGCAGAACTTTGATCTTCTATTAGGGGTTCTGTTGGACCAGTGAGGGAAACTCCAGATACTCTCTCTGTAGGAGAGAGAGAAAGAGAAGAATCATTCAGGAGGTAAAGGGTGTTTCATTAGAGAAGGATCCCTACAGGTAACGCAGAGTAAAAATGGCTGGATGGATGTGCAATGTCACTTCGTAACAAAAAATCAAACGTAACAAAAGACTTCAGGAACTTACAGATAGCAGGTTCAGGGTCAGGTTTTCAGGTAGACAGACAAACCAACATAAAACACTCAACAATTCCACACAAAGAATGAAGGAAAAAGCTGAAGTGTTTGTACAAGGCTCAACAAGACTGAACTAGCTGAAAACAGACTGAACCGATGATTAAACTTAACAAGACTGAACAATGTAAGTAGTAACAGACAACTTAACCAAAATGGACCACTAGAGGAACTAACGAGAGAAACCGGGCATGACAAGGTTCCTGTAGAGTTGGGTAGCAGTTGGAGGAGAGACTTTTTAGTTCACTACGTGGGCTGGTAAATGTTTCACCAATTGTGAGATTAAATTTTGTGTGACGGATTAGGCAAAAGGGAAGTGATTTATTAATAGCCAATCACTGTACAACAAGATGGAGGGAGGGCGGGTGATTGGATGATTGCGAGAGAGAAGAGAAAAATGGCAGAGAAGTGAAGACTCAGTTTGTGTGAATGGCTCAGCGTTTTGGCTCACGAGAGTTGAGAGAACAGTGTCGTTTCTTTTAAGTTTTTGAATCAGAATAACTTGGTGGATAGGTGAACGGGAGATATGGACGGTCCGTTTCGAGCAGACAGAGAGTGGAGATGGAATCAGCCATGTTTGGGGCACTACTCCAGTAGGTTTCCCCTGCTATTTTGGGACACAGGGACACAGATCCTTTTGCGCTCCATCCATCCATCCAGAGAGTTTAGGTGTTTGTTACCTTGATTGAAACTCCATTTAGATTGTGGGTTAAGAAGCATTAGCAGAAAAATGCAACTCTTAATTGCAACTCCTCTCTGATACCATTTTTACTAGGCAGACGTAGTCCCGTCTGTTACATTTGCACAGACTCTCCCAATGTCTGTCTCTTTCTCTCTCTTTCTCTGGCCCTCTCATTCTTGCTCTCTGTCCATGTGGCTTTGAAACTTGTTCTCCTCATGGTCCCTGTGTTCAGGACCAGTGGACACCAAAGCAAAAAACACTTGGCGTAACATCTAACAAACAGCAGGTTTTACAAGTTCTTGCAATAGCATTCTTATCATGTGCTCTTTCACTCACCATAAACAGTCATTGTGTAGGTCGCAGTGTCAGAGCTGACCGGGTTACTGAGTCTACACTGGTATTCTCCACTGTCTGATCTCCTCACTGGACTGATGGACACTGATCTGTTATCGGCAGAGAAGATGATGCTGTCGCTAGGAGACAGAGGTTGACCATCCTTCATCCATTCTGTGGTGATGTTGGAGCCACTTCCCTCACAGGTTAAAACAGCAGAACTTATATTTTCTGTCAAAGGTTCCTCTGGACCAGTGAGGGAAACTCCAGATATTCTCTCTGTAACAGACAGAGCAGATGAAAAAGTGTTAGGGTTTTATTTATCTGTATCTGTTTCAGTGACATATGGACCATTCTGTTGAATAGGTGCCTTTTCTGTCCCCAGGACATTACATGCATAAATATGCATGAAAACTATCAGTATGATACACTAAATTATCAAGCTAAGTGACCTGCACTTTGTCCTACTTACAGTTTGAAGATACATCATGTAAAACCTTAATAAGAACTACCTAGAACACCGAAAAAAACCCCAGGATTTTAGTCCCTGCCCACTCTCTAACACTACACTTCACCATGAAATATAGTGATTAGAATCCTTCAGAAATCTTTTTTTTTTATATATTATGGTTTGACTATTTTCAGTTTAGACATTAAATACATTTTCTCATCAGAAATTCGTAATATGTTAAAATACACATTTTAGTTGTGTGCCCAGGTTTTCACTCAGTCCTGTTACCCTGACGCATTCCCCCCTCTAAAAATTCAGGACATTCCACAAGTCACATGATCAACAGGACGTGGCACTATTTGAGTCTCCTGAAGGCCATGGCAAGACCGGAAGTATGTTCTCTCCCTCTATTTCCTGTATTTTTGATCATATTGTAAGTATGACTGAGAATGTCAAACTCAACGTTCAGTCCTGTTACCTAAATTATTTCTTAGGTGTCATTATGTTTTTTTGTTTTTAACATGGTTTTGGTAAACCACTTGAAGGTGCTAAGTGTTCTCATGGTATTAGCATTGATGCCATGTGCTTACATTTCATGTATTTGCTCATGATATGTTAAAAACTCCTGTTACTTTCAGTCCTGTTACTCGTATGGATGATAACAGGACTGAATAAGAGCAACAGGAGTGAGAAGTTTGAATGAAACAGACATTTTAAATGTGTATCTGGTATATACATTAATTAATTATAATACTATTCACTTGATTTTAAGTGTTACAGTTGGAATTACTGAAACCAGGGGGGAGGGGGGGGCTCCCACTTGTAGAGGATTGAGAAATTGCCTCTATTTATAGTTTAGTTTAATAACAGACACCCCCCCCCCTCATTTTTTTGGTGATAATCAGAGCTATTCTAATTGTCTTTTGAAGAGGTTATATTCTCAGGGAGTGATATCGTCCAGACAGTAGGTGGCGTTCCGCACTCCTGTGGGTCAGCTAGGGAGACATAGCTTCAAGCTCTAAGCCCGCGCAGTTCAAAAATAAAATGGCGCTGGCTATAGTAAAACACTAAAGAATGTCGTCTCTCTTCATTGATTCACAGGTACGGAAAAATCACTTTATCTTTTTATGAAACACTGTCGGAATTCTTATGTACATGTTTTGAAGTGTTTTGGTGTGATTGCGAGACAGGTAGAATGTTTCAGTCCGTAGTTACTAGTTGGTTATGTGCTTCGAATGCCACATTACTCCTGAAATAGCAATGTTAGCTACGTTAGCTAGAAATTTCTCACTGTACCAAGTGTGTTTGTAAATTTCAACATTACATGGTATGTTTTGTCACACATGAAGATTTGATGTTAATATCACAAATGCGTTACTATTCTGAATGTAATTCACATTGTTAAGCTAAAGAAATGCCATGTTATTTCCGTTTAGTCATTCGATTTCTGATGGTATCTACCAGTTTATATATCTTGTTAACGCAGTACAGTTAAGCGCGTGAGTGCAGGTGTCCCGATCACCTTTGTGTTTGTCATCAGCATCAGCAAACCGGAGTATTGGTAACTGTTGATTAGTTTGCACTTGTTTTCTTTTTTTGGTGTATACTTTCATCCAATGTGTTATGATACGTTCCAACCAAAGTAAGTGTACAGTAAGAGAATTCGTTCGTTGTTGTCCTGTTGTCGTAAAATGTTTATTTTTCTTCATGTTAAAATGTAGACGCTGATACGAAATGAAACAAAGATTGAATTAAAGAAAGTAACGTTTCTGATGTTCAAAAATAAAATGGCGCTGGCTACAGTTAGACACTAAAGAATGTCATGTCTCTTCATTGATTCACAGTGTTATCCAGCCTGTGCATCACTTGCTGCCGGTCCAGATATCCCCTAGGTCTGGGGCCGGTAACGTTGTCACCAAGAAACCCACAACCTGTCCCTTAGACCCCATTCTCTCTCACGTTCTTTTACGAAACCTCTCCCTCACTTCTCATATCATTAACATTAACACATCTCTTACGACCGGAACATTCTCCACCATTTTCCAGCAGCCTGGGGTCACTCCACCACTGAAACATTCCAAAACTCTTGAATCAGGTTAATCACTTTTTGTCACAGAATAACCTGCTGGATCACATGCAGTTTGGCTTCAAGAATAGTCATTCCATGGCGGAAGAATCTTCTCTAAGACTACAGGTGAAAGTTTTTCACAACACAAACCAAAAAAAAAACTTACAACAAATCACGTTTTTTCTTCCTTTGAAACATAAAATGTGGCTGTTATCCTACCACAGACATGAGGTAATTTTCCTGAATTCAACTACTTAATACAATCTGTGAATCAGTGCCACCCTCATCGTAGGTGACAAGATGAACCTCTATAAGTTCACCACCATAGATATTTTGTCCATTAGTTCCAATGTAATTCTAGGTTACCCACCCGTGGATCGTGTCCACTCTGCAGTTCAACAGACTCTAATGACGTTAAGCCCCGCCCCTTGGAGCAGAAGTTACCTAATAAAAAAGGCTACAGTTATGCACGATCTCTACTTGAATATGATTGTCACAAAATTCCAACCAATCACTGCCTTTGTTAACCAGTCATCATTTTTACTTGTTCGATCAGGTGATGAGTGGCGACTGAAGAGGGCTGTGGAACTTCATTAAAGAGAGCAAGGAACACAACATACATAATTTGTTTAATCTACATCTTGTAGACTGTAGTTTTTTTCCGGTCTAGCGCTGCCAGATGGGAAGAGTTAAAGTATCGTACCAGAGGCTTAAAATGATCGCATTTTGTGGAAAATTATTGTATGTGAATCATAACCAAGAGAGCAAATAGGTGTAAATATGTAATTTCAGAAAACACGTATTTGGGATGAATGACTTTTTTTCAAATATGATAACTATCGTACATCTGGCAATGCTGGGTCTAGTTAAAGAAATCTAGTCTAGAATTGTTTATTTATCTGCATATTTCCAAACTTAATTTGGTCTGCAAGAGCTAGTGCAGCCTAAGAAGGTTGTCCTATCTCACTAACACCCCACTCATGGCCCGTGCCCTGACGTGGTGAGTGGGCTTTCAACTAAACAGGTCTTACTTTCTCACCCAAATAATCTGTTTAGCTCTCTGATACGTCTGTGGTACAAACTGCTCCTTAACGCCTATTTTTTATTTATATGGATTTGTCATCTGACATTTAGTCTATATAATGTCTTCCTATATCTTCTACCACCTCAGGCCTTATTCAAAGAGGAAAAGATGTGTTAGTTGCTAGGGGGCATTGCTTCGCCAAAATAAATCTGGTCACCAGTCACCGCTGTTCCATGGAGACTATGACTGCACACAGTCATACGTTCTGACTTTTTTGTTCCAGTAGTTTTGGAAATGTATCCAGACATATACAGTGGTTGTGGCTACAGATCTGAATGTCATAGAGGAGTGGACTATTGGCCTTGGTGGAGGTCCACGCTCTCTGAATCCCCTTTTAGTTTACTCTCAATTCCTTCAACTTTTCTTTAACTTGTGTTTGTGTGTAGTTCACTCTTAATTCTTTTTCTTGCACTTGTATCTGGTCTAATACTGAATTTAGCTGTGGCACTTTCACTGCAGACATATTGTTAATAGCTTCATGTTTGCATCTTTCCTCATTTGGAAGTCGCTTTGAATAAACGTGGATGAAAGCAAAGAAATGAACAAGTGTAAATGTGAAAGGTGAAGTCGCCAACTGAACACAGCTCGAGTGAAAGTCTTAAAGTATCAGGCTTTTAATGTACTCCCATTCTAAAAAAGCACAAGTATAAGAAAACATACTGCAGTTAATAAAACATGACCAAAACAGGGTCTTCCTGATGTTCGATGGTGAATTCTTAGACACTTATTTCCCTAACCTGTGGTAAACCAAGCAGGCACATCATGAACTGTATGAACTGTTTTATGCACTGACAGCAGTAACCATTTGTTCTAAACAATGTGATGGATAATCGTCTATGCTGGTATGACTGGTGACTAATGCTTCTCTCAGTTACCATCTCCTGTGTCATTTTGAACCTTCTGACGCTGCTTTGATGTCAGCCAGCTGCTTTACTCACAGTAATGAGGATGAGCACATACCATATGAACTAGGCTGTCTGTGTACATCCACTCTAGTTAGGTCTTATGACTGAGATGCTTAAATCAGCCTGAGGTGGTATTCCCACATTCATTCAATCAGCTACCCCATGTGTATATATATATATATATATATACACACACACACACACATGTATACATACATATAAAAAAGGTTTCTGACTGACTGTGCGCAGTGAAAGAAATAACTTATCCACAGAAATGTACTGATGTAAAAAGTATTTATACCTTTTGCAGTGTGGGACTATTTGATCAAACAGAAAGACCCGATTAATTAAATGAACTAATTCCCTTAATTGATCCCTATTGGGAAATGTGTCCTCTCTGTGTCATCCATGCTAACTCTCCCAGGAGCAGTGGGCAGCTACAGTGAGGTGCATGGGGACCCACACACACACACACACACAGTGAGGTGCATGGGGACCCACACACACACACACACACACACACAGTGAGGACCAACTGTAGCTCTTGGGCCAGTGTCTTGGTCAGACGCAGTGACAGGAGCATCTCATCTCTAACATGTCTTTACCCAGAACCACTTCCCCACCATGCCAGTGACCAGTGGAACGGAAATAAAAACATGATATTTCAACGTCTTTGTCCCAAAATATGACAGTAAAATTTCTAAAGTACTTTTTGTAAAAAATGAATTTCACGTCAAGACTTTTTGATGACCTATGAAATATTGTGCTATATATAATTTGTTTTACCCTCTAGAGTAATAAGGAAAAGAGAAGAGGATGTGACCAGGGTAATGATGCCATATTTTGACAATGGGAATAAAAAGCACATTTTGACTGAGTCATTACTCACCAAACACATGTAGTGTAGTTCTGTGTATTGTATCTGTACCACTTATCCTCACAGTCAGGACATACTCTCCACTGTCACTCACAGTCAGATCCCTCAGCTGAAATGAACCAGTGAATGCGTCTAAATGAATTCTGCCTTCATAAGCAGCACCAGGGACAACACTGCCAGACACTGAGGTAACAACAGGTAGTCCATTAAATGTCCATACGACATACTGAAGAGGTTCTGCAGCAGGACTGATGGTTGTGTTGAACCAAACACTTCCTCCTACTGTTCCATTCACAGGTCCAGGAGACAACACTGCATCACCACCCAAACACACACCTGAGGAGACAACACCACATCACTACACAAACAAACACCTGAGGAGACAACACCATGTCACTACACACACACACACCTGAGGAGACAACACTGCATCACCACCCAAACACACACCTGAGGAGACAACAACACATCACTACACTAACACAGACCTGAGGAGAGAACAGAGTTTTAATATTTTAGTCAGTATCAGTCATAATGAATCTATAGTAAAGTATAGTTTAAACATAGACCATCACTCTGAAGATTAATTTCACAAGTGCTAACAAGTGTTTCATAAAGTCCAAAATGCTTGTGTCACAGACTGAAGAAAGTTCTAGATGCAAATTTGTTTCATTTCATTGGAACATAAGATTTAACACTTCTGGGAACTCACAGGTTCAGGAATCAGGCTTCAAATATACAACACATGGACAATTCAGTTTCACAGAACCAAAGAATAACTAGGTGTATTTATATGGAACAGAACAAAACGGGTGAAACTAATGATTCACTAATGAGATTAGCCAAGAAACCAGAAAGTGTAAGTGCAAATCTATCCTAAAATGGCCAGCAGAGGGGGACAGAGAGAACCAGGGTGTGACAACAGGGATTGTTATGGAACATTTAGAGATAAATGAAAAACAGATCGAAGGCATCTCTGCTTTACAATTTACACAAAGAAAAAAGGGAAAAGTTCTTCAGATTTTGTAATGAAATATGTAGATGATGACACACACTCACACACACAGAGATGAATAACACGCTGTCTCACTCACCTACACATACAATTCACTCACATTATCTCTGTCTGTCTCTCTCATCCCTCTCTCTCTACTTCCCTGAGCTCCCATACCTGCCCCCACTGTCTCAAACTTACCAAATATACACACCTCTCACTCACATACACTACACGTACAACACAAACTACACAGACACACACCACACAAACTCATACGCACATATTACACACTGCTCACCACCACACACAGCAATTACTAAACAATTTCACACTCATACACATAACCTTACACACAGAATAACTCCCACAAATAACACGTATATAAAATACATACACTTTTCAAAAATCTCACTAATGTATTACATCTTTCTCTCTCTCTCTCTCTCTCTCTCTCTCTCTCTCTCTCTCTCTCTCTCTCACATACATAAACACACACACACACACACACACAAACACACAGAGCCCTTACTGGTTAACAATAATGAAATAAATCAAATAAATGTTCGGTGGCCAACAGCTTTAGCACTGATACATTCCTTCATCAACAGGGCAGTAAAGGACTAGCACTGGAAGATCAAATAACAGAGAGCCCCCACACTGAAGCCACTCAGCATTTTACACACTGCTGCAGACACTGGGATCCAGCTCAATGTCTAGATCTGATGTGATATATAGCCTTTAACTCTTTAAAATGATAACAGTCCTAACACAGAAGAGAAATGCTCTATGAACTGGTCTATGGCCTCATATGATGGTTTATTGTCATAAAGGATGAGATGTTTTTACCTGTTAGCAGGACTATGATCACGGAGGACACTGCAGTGGGCTCCATTTGGTCTGTTCTCCTCTGTCTGCTCTCTGTGAGGTTTTGACCAAACTCATCAACTCTCACAGACTCAGTGTTAAACCACAGGGTAAAACTCTCTCAATAACAGTCATTCACTTCCTCATTCTCTCACATCAGACCTTTGTACTGTGGTGAAGTTTAATACAGTAACAGAGAATAATGGAGAGACCTCATTAAAAACACACATCAGTATTTTAATACATCTGTTTTATTTTGTGTGGTTAATTACTGATGGGCTATATACATATATATAAAAATAACTGTCAAACCTATTTACTGTCACTGATATGAAACACAGAACATTAAAAACTTAAGCAAAATTTCCCTTGTGTATGCCATTTTTTAGTGGAAATGTCTCAACAAGCTTCTTTTGTGTGTCAACAAGGTACATAAGACTATGGGCCCTAATGTTACACCCTGAACAACACTGAGCAAAGCCAAGGTGCAAGTGTCATGCTAGTTTCAGACCAGCATGTTGTTTAAATAGCAGATGCACTTGTGCCCGTCTGGGTGGATGAGTCGTCGTGATGAGGAGTCGTCAGGCACATTTGTTGGCGCACCACTATTTTGACTGCAACTGAAAGCGATTTCGCTTAGACCAGGGATGGGCAAATCCGGTCCTGAGGGGCCAGTGTCCTGCTGGTTTTTGTTTTCACCTCTTAGTTACCTGTTGATTTTCACCTTGAAAACAGGTGTGCACACTCTTCAGCCAGTCACGGGTTGTATTTAGTTGGTCGACCAGAAAAACAGCAGGGCCATGGCCCTCCAGGACCGGATTTGCCCACCCCTGGCTTAGACCAACAAAAACCTGGTTCAAATTATGGTGCAGTTGTTTCATTGTTATTTTAAAGTATAAATATAGTAATGCGCGTGTACATAGGTGAGTTCACAATGCAAGTACACCCTGTTCGTTACAGCAACACATACAAATACCCTCACTCACTCACTCTCTAAGCCGCTTATCCCAATCAGGGTCGCAGGGGTTGCTATCCCAGCATTCATTGGGCGAAAGGCGGGGAAACACCCTGGACAGGTCGCCAGTCCATCGCAGGGCAGACACACAGACAAACACACTCACACCTAGGGGCAATTTAGTGTCTCCAATTCACCTAACCTGCATGTCTTTGGACTGTGGGAGGAAACCCACGCAGACACATGCAAACTCCACACGGGAAGGACCCTGGCCGCCCGGCCGGGAATCAAGATCTTCTTGCTGTGAGCCGACAGTGCTACCCACTGCTCCGCGCACCCCATACAAAAAAAATTACAGTGAAATATAGTAGAGAAATATTATTGTGGGAATCAAGATATCTAAACATACATGCGATAACAGAGTAAATGTGTAAGTGTGTGTAAAGGCAGGACTAAAGAGACAACACAGAAAATAAAAGCACAAGAACAGAATAAAATACCAGATACAGACTAAAACCTAAATAACCAAGATAAAAACGGAGATAAAACAGGTGCGTGAAAAGAATAATACATAAAAGGCAAGATGAAGATGATAAATACATAAACAGGTAAAAGGTAAAATCAGAGTCAGGCAAGACTAAAATGAAAAATACATAAAACAAATAAACTGATAATAATCAAAATCAAAGTATTTAAATAAGAAATTAAGAAAAGCTAAAGTAAATAAAATGAATAATCAAGATCAAAGTAGTGAAATAGGACATTAAAAGAAACTGAAGTAAAACCAAGAACAGATTTAGAGTGGACTTGACAAAAACCTTTGGGCAAACTCAGACTGAACTAAAAGCAAGAGAAAAAATGTCTTTAAGTTTGATTTAAAACCCATGCCGCTGTGAATTATGCTTATTCAGGCTGTAACAGATAACTGTCACCTCATGAATATCCTTCAAACAGTGCTTGGGTTGTCAAAACATGTTTTCTGTCTCTTAACGTGAGAAAACACAGAGGACATTTGGAGTGTTGATAATGCGCTTCAGATGTCTGGTTATTAGATTCTTCATCTATAGCCTGGTAAGTAAACGGAACACCTTATTTGACTGAGAAAAAGAACCAAGACCATGCGCTTCAGATCATTAAAACAGAGCCCCACATCTTTATCACATTGCCACAGCTCCTGGCAATTCTCAGAGTGTCCACTAGAGGGCTGCAGTAGATGTCTTGATCCTTTCAGAAGACACACCCTGATTGTCTTGTTGTTTTCATCTTTGCCTTGTTGGCTCACCGTGCTGGCTGTGCTCAGGTTTGAACTGGTTTCCTAGACGACAAGTCAGCTATTGAGCTCCTTGTGACTTTCGTTTGTCCTTTGATTTTCATAGTCTTTCCTGTACAGATGTTTATTCTTTGGTTTCTCCTGCCATGGCATGTTGGCTTGTTTGTTTGTTTAGACTTCACAGTTTTGAGAGGTTTGCATTTACTCTTAGAGATGCTCTTTCTTACGTGATCATCTAAACCACCACCATCATATTCAGTCCAGTAATCTCAGGTCCTTATTCCTGAGTTTGGGCGACACACGCATCTGTAATGAAAATAAAGACCCTCTACAGAGGTTGATACACAATCTGTGTTTTTATTATAGGAGTCTGCCTTTGATCATTTCATGTCTTATGACAACAGAAATGTAAATTTAAACTCGAAGCAGCTTTAATGATTCTGTGTTAGTCATGTAGAGACAGTTCTGTCTCTCTTTATCCACAGGTTCTTTAAACTCACTGTTATGCCCAGCCTAGGTTTACCGAGCATAACAAAAGTGACCCCCCCTTTACCTGTACCCAGTGATGACCCATGCCCATGAATTACAATCCAAAAAGTGATTTATTTACAGAGTGGTAGTAAAAAGCTTCGGGGGTGAGCGCGGCCAAAACAACAAACAAAACAATCTATGTTTCCCAAACTAAATAACCTACTTTCCAAAAAGAAAATAAAATAAAATACAGAACTCTTCCCTAACTCCCTACGAAAAAACAGGAGAAAAGGAGAGCGAACAAAAATGGCTTCACACCCCCTACCAATACCCGAACAGTTAACACGAAAATTATTTACAATTATATTACAACAACGAAAATCACAAACACACATATAAAGTTTTACAAACGATACAACGAATCTTTCTCGAAAACACATACAACGAATCTTTCTGAAACAAATCACAACGAATTATCAAATCTCAACGAACGGACACGGACAAAGTGGCCGGGACAAAACGAGAGGCGACCGGCATCTGGGTGGCGCGTCTTTTTAAAACTGGCGCCGTCAACCGTGAGCCAATCCTTGATCACCACCTGTGGAGTAAGACATTAAAGAGACATACAGGGAAAACACAGACAGGCAGGGGAGGAAACAGCACCACACACAGGCAGGGGGAGAAAAATAACAGCACACAAAATAATACACATTTATGACTCAGGGTCATAACATCACTGTCTAACATTCCAGCACTGTTCTGCAGATAGGACTGTCAGACTGGGGTCTGAGGAGCTCTACTGATGAAGACATGAGTGGTTTTACACAGACTTTTCTCTGATTGCATAAACGATTTACTAGAGATTTTTTCTTCTTTGAGTGAGATCTTCAGGTAGAATGTTTAATTTCACATTTGTTCCAGACAAATTTGATTTTATCACTCAATATCATGGAAATGGTTGAAACATGAAGAATTTGATCTATCTTTACTATGTGGTTGTTCAGAATGCTGCAGAAAGTTCTATTTAATTGAATGGGCCATCCCAAATTTCGGAGGGCCGATATTTCTTGAAAGCGACCACTGAAAAAAATTAATGACTGCTGCCATTGGCAACGGGTTTTGTGCTTCACGTATCACCCCAACTGCTCAACAGATGACACCATCGACCACCATCCTCCATATGTCCCTCACCCACATGGACAAAAAGGACACATATGTTCGAATGCTGTTCATGGACTTCAGTTCAGCATTCAACACAATCATCCCTCAGCACCTGACTGGAAAGCTGAACCTGCTGGGCATGAACACCTCCCTCTACAACTGGATCCTGGACCCCCCAGGGATGTGTGCTCAGTCCACTGCTATTCACTCTGCTGACTCACAACCGTGCAGCTCGATCCACATCATCAGGTTTGCCGATGACATGACCGTAGTGGGTCTCATCAGCAAGAACAATGTGCTGGTGCAAAGCCAACAACCTGTCTCTGAATGTGGACAAAACAAAAGAAATGATTGTTGGCATCAGGAGAGCACGGAGTGACCACTCGCCTCTGAACATCGACAGCTCATTCATGGAGATCATCAAGGGCACCACATTCCTTTGTGTTCACCTGACGGGAAACCTCAACACCAGGTTCATAGCCAAGAAAGCCCAACAGCATCTCTACGTTCTGCAAAGGCTGAGAAAAGATCACCCCCCCCCCCCATCCTCACCACATTCTACAGAGGGAGCACTGAGAGCATCCTGAACTGCTGCATCACTGCATGGTTCGGAAACTGCACCGTCTCTGACTGCAGGGCACTGCAGCGAGAACAGCTGAGAAGATCATCAGAGTCTCTCTTCCCTCCATCACAGACATTTACACCACACGCTGCATCCGCAGACATTTACACCACACGCTGCATCCGCAAACATTTACACAACACGCTGCATCCGCAGACATTTACACCACACGCTGCATCCGCAGACATTTACACAACACGCTGCATCCGCAGACATTTACACAACACGCTGCATCCGCAGACATTTACACAACACGCTGCATCCGCAAACATTTACACCACACGCTGCATCCGCAAACATTTACACCACACGCTGCATCCGCAGACATTTACACCACACGCTGCATCCGCAAACATTTACACAACACGCTGCATCCGCAGACATTTACACAACACGCTGCATCCGCAAACATTTACACAACACGCTGCATCCGCAGACATTTACACCACACGCTGCATCCGCAGACATTTACACAACACGCTGCATCCGCAGACATTTACACAACACGCTGCATCCGCAAACATTTACACCACACGCTGCATCCGCAGACATTTACACCACACGCTGCATCCGCAGACATTTACACCACACGCTGCATCCGCAAACATTTACACCACACGCTGCATCCGCAGACATTTACACAACACGCTGCATCCGCAAACATTTACACAACACGCTGCATCCGCAGACATTTACACAACACGCTGCATCCGCAGACATTAACACAACACGCTGCATCCGCAAACATTTACACAACACGCTGCATCCGCAGACATTTACACAACACGCTGCATCCGCAGACATTTACACCACACGCTGCATCCGCAAACATTTACACAACACGCTGCATCCGCAGACATTTACACCACACGCTGCATCCGCAGACATTTACACAACACGCTGCATCCGCAGACATTTACACAACACGCTGCATCCGCAGACATTTACACCACACGCTGCATCCGCAGACATTTACACCACACGCTGCATCCGCAAACATTTACACCACACGCTGCATCCGCAGACATTTACACAACACGCTGCATCCGCAAACATTTACACAACACGCTGCATCCGCAGACATTTACACAACACGCTGCATCCGCAGACATTAACACAACACGCTGCATCCGCAAACATTTACACAACACGCTGCATCCGCAGACATTTACACAACACGCTGCATCCGCAGACATTTACACCACACGCTGCATCCGCAAACATTTACACCACACGCTGCATCCGCAGACATTTACACCACACACTGCATCCGCAAACATTTACACAACACGCTGCATCCGCAAACATTTACACCACACGCTGCATCCGCAGACATTTACACAACACGCTGCATCCGCAGACATTTACACAACACGCTGCATCCGCAGACATTTACACAACACGCTGCATCCTCAGACATTTACACAACACGCTGCATCCGCAGACATTTACACAACACGCTGCATCCGCAGACATTTACACCACACGCTGCATCCGCAGGCATTTACACCACACGCTGCATCCGCAGACATTTACACCACACGCTGCATCCGCAAACATTTACACCACACGCTGCATCCGCAGACATTTACACAACACGCTGCATCCGCAGACATTTACACAACACGCTGCATCCGCAGACATTTACACAACACGCTGCATCCGCAGACATTTACACCACACGCTGCATCCACAGACATTTACACAACACGCTGCATCCGCAGACATTTACACAACACGCTGCATCCGCAGACATTTACACCACACGCTGCATCCGCAAACATTTACACAACACGCTGCATCCGCAGACATTTACACCACACGCTGCATCCGCAGACATTTACACAACACGCTGCATCCGCAAACATTTACACAACACGCTGCATCCGCAAAGCCAACAGCAGTTGTGTTTACATTTTTTTAAAGCAGTTTATGTTTTACATCACAGCAGATGTCTTGTAAACTTAGCACCATCTGACTTAATAATTTTGCACTGTCTTTGGCACTGTCTGTCTTAGAATTTTCGCTGCGCTGTTGCGCTGTTTGTACATGTTTGCAGTTGTGTAGGCCTGTGTATTCTTAGTTATTTCTGTGTAGTCTCATGTGACTCTGTGTTGTTCTATGTACCACCATTGTCCTGGAGGAACATTGTTTCATCTCTGTGTGCTAGCTGTATATGGTTGTTTCATCTCTGTGTGCTAGCTGTATATGGTTGTTTCATCTCTGTGTACTAGCTGTATTGAAATGACAATAAAGCCTACCTCTATGTTTACATCTGCATCGTCTACATCTAAAACGATAACACGCTTTGCTTGTGATTGTCTGCAAAGATTTTCAAGGTTAGTTTGGGAAAAAGAAAAACTAACACAAGCCTGACACATGAAAAGTGACTTTGTTATCTCGCATATCATTCTGGAGTCTTGAATAAAATGTTACTGTTTTCACCTGGCGAGTGACAGAGACATCGAGCATAATTTAACTGGTGCAGCGACAGGGCTCTGCGGACCGGCAGTTGCCTTTGTTACTATTTTCAAAACAAGAAGTTCAGTCAAGGGGGCGGGGCCTGGCGGTTTCCTCGCCCCTCCTCTCCGCCCGTCCGCGGACTGGAGATTGAGAAACGCTGGTCTAAGAGATGCTGATTCAGTGTGAAATGACGCAGTCTTCATTATTAATATTTGATCAGTCAGTAATCCCATCATAACACAGAAAAATGAGAATTGACGTGTGTAAACTGACTTAACTAAAGCTTTAATGACCATAACTTTACACACAGTGATCTAACACTAATCTGTATTCTGCCTCAGAGTAATGCAGTATAACAGTTTAGAGAGTAGGAAGGTATTGTTTATGAAATCATGTGTAAATATTAATGTTTTATTCCCCTTTGACTTTGACCTGTGCCTGATACTGGGTCATAAAACCAAACAGAGCCAGAACTGGGTCAGAGTTTTTATGACTCACCCTGTGCGTTGATTTCAGTCAGTGACTTAATTTGGTTAAAACACTGAAACTCCAAATTACAAATGAGGCCACATAATGTTCTCCCTTATATCTGAAATTAAAGTAAACTTTATTCACATTTTTAATGTTACTATTATTAAAGTTGTACAAACTATGATGTGTTGAAAACTGGAACATAACACTGTCGTTGATGTTTGATCAGTTACAGATACGTGAATCTGGATAAAACAGTAAAGTTTAACATCAGACTGAAGAACAGAGAAAAACACGGTTTCCTGTTACACTTCACATGAATGTTCCTCATTTTAAAGTCTCCTGTTTTAGTTCCAGTTCAAAGGCCTGGTTCATTTTCAGTGTCGTGTTTTCCATGGAGACACACTATCACACCACAATACTCATTACAGATCTGAGTTAGTTACATCAAGCTGAACATTATTCGTGTGTCATGTTTTTCTTTTAGAGCATTAGCACAATGAAGCCAGTTTAATAAATGTCTCCTGAGCTGAGTGAATATTCTCTGGGTCGGTTAACCCCTCTACCTGAGTGACTGGAGTCTGTCAGGGACTTCTGAAACATCTCTTATAGCATAGAAGCAAAGCAAGAATAATTTGTTCCATGTTAAGTAATGTATATAATGCATGTCTACTTTTTCAAGGATAGAGAAACTCTCTAATTGTTTGGACTAATTAAACAATATCATGTTTGATCACTGTGTTTCTGGTCATAAGCGTCACTTTCTCTCTGTGTTCAGGTGACAGGGTCCTCTCCACTCCCAGGATAATGAGATGAACCAACCAGTCTCATCTGTGTCTCTCTCACAGACATCTCCTGATCTCTCTCCTCACTTCACTGTCTCTGTGTCTGAGGAAACAGACAGTACAGACATGGGATTATGATATCTGTAAGGATTTAAAGTTTTTATTTCTCATTTGGTCTCAGCTCACACACACTGACACACAGACACACTGACACACTGACACACAGACACACAGACACACTGACACACTGACACACAGACACACAGACACACTGACACACAGACACACAGACACACTGACACACAGACACACTGACACACAGACACACAGACACACAGACACACTGACACACTGACACACAGACACACAGACACACTGACACACTGACACACTGACACACAGACACACTGACACACAGACACACAGTTCCCACAGTAGCATCAGTCACTGTTAGAGATGCACTGATGTTCAGTAACGTCGCTATTAACACACGTTAATCTGCAGGCCCTGCACCTTACATCCACTAACACAGACACAAACCCAGCATCGCTGGTCTGGTTCCACCGTTTTCTCTGTGTCCTGAGTCCCACAGTGGGGTTTGTTTAAGGAATTCGGAATCTGTCTGTCACCTTTTATTTTAACAGACATGAACAGAGAAGAAATCTGATTCACCTCTTCAGTGGTGTTATTTACACAACATCTAAACTTGGCCTCTACCTGCACAGTTTAATTAGGAACAAAAGTCTTTAATATCACACACACACACATACACACACACACACTCACTCACACACTCACACGTCACAAATATCACATCAGTGTTGTAGTGTATAGTCAGATTTACATGTCACTGATCACGTGACAGTAAATTTACAGAGTCACCTTTGACCCCACCTCCACCTCATTCTGTCCACTGATGGAAACGTTCTCTGGTCCATCTGAAAGACAGAGGCATAATGGGATGGAGTAAATCTGATAATATCTCTACTGTCTCTGTTATTCTATTTATTTTCTATTATCTCTATTAATCTATTCATTTCTATTGTCTCTGTGTTGGTGAATTCTCATCAGTAAAGTGAATGTGTGTGACACTCACAGTTGACAGTCATTGTGTAGGTTGCAGTGTCAGAGCTGACAGGGTTACTGAGTCTACACTGGTATTCTCCACTGTCTGATCTCCTCACTGGACTGATGGACACTGATCTCAGATCAGCAGAGAAGATGAACTTGTCGCTAGGAGACAGAGGTTGACCATCCTTCATCCATTCTGTGGTGATGATGGAGCCAGTTCCCTCACAGGTTAAAACAACAGAATTTTGATCTTCTATTAGGGGTTGTGCTGGACCAGTGAGGGAAACTGCAGATATTTTCTCTGTAGGAGAGAGAAATGAGAAGAATTTCACAGTCATGTTTCAGATCATAAACCATTTGATCTGAAAGTGAGGCTGCTGGTGTTGTCTTTATAAAACTATTGAGTGTAATTTAAAAACAGTGAACGTCCACACTGTGTCTACAGTTACAGGGGTCAGAGAGGTCAGGCTTAGATCTCATCCATTTGACTAAATGAACTTCTCCTTGCTTTCATCAAATGAACATGCCCGGTAATGTCTGGTATATCTTTAGTTTGGTGGGATACACAGTACTGATGACCTGAAAAGAGTGTTCCGTTATTATGGCATACTGTCATTACCAAAACAAAAACCAACATCTGTTTCAGCTAATCCTAACTACATAAATTTCCATTTGACCGCTCCTGGGAATCACAACAGGGAATCTTTTAAGTAGCGACTCACAACTCAATGCTGTTGCGCTCCTATATGTGAACTGTTATCTGTGTGGACATTGTTGTGGCCCCTATAACTGTGACAGACGTTTTCTCAAAGTGTTGACTGTGACCAGTCAAGTGTCTAATGCCTAGGTGAGTGACAGGGATTCAGTCTGATTTAAGATTGCTCCAGTTAACCAGTTAAGACTTAAGCACTAAACCAGTCCACACTAAACAATTCAACCATAATGAAACTGTATTCTCAGAGAGACTTCTTTTCAAATTACACTCATTAAAATCTGCTGAAATTTTATGATGTACAATCAGTCAACCAAACATTTTCAGTTAATATCCAGTTTAGGCCAAACATGTCAGAAATGATTTGATAGTTTGAATAAACACATTTATAAAATTGTATGCATAACAAGAATACTATTTTGTATTTAACTCAAAAATAACCATTTGACTCACCAAACACCCTGAGTGTAGTATCGTGTCGTAGAGTTACTGCCATTTGATTTACTATAATTAGCCTGTAATATCCAGAATCATCCAGAGTTAAATCTCTGAGTTCCAGAGCTCCAGTGTAAATGTTCACACTGACTCTGTCTCTGTAGGCAGGTGCTGTATTGTTACCAGTGGTGTCTGAAACGATGATGCTGTAAGCAGTATTAAAATTCCAGACCACCACCAGGAGTGGAGTTGATAATGGAGTGATGATGGTGTTGAACACAACTTTTTCTCCCACTGCTCCATACACAGGTCCAGGCGGAAGCAGCCCATCGTCTAAATAACACAGTCCTGAAGAGACAAAGGAAACTGTCATTAACTACACTTTTCAAATCAAACCTCAAATTACCATATGCAACGTCACAAACCTCTTTCTGTAAAGTTTAATACTCACTGTAGTGATCAGATTTACTGTATGAATACTCACTGCAGTCAGTGATCAGATTTACTGTATGAATACTCACTGTAGTCAGTGGTCAGATTTACTGTATGAATACTCACTGCAGTCAGTGATCAGATTTACTGTATGAATACTCACTGTAGTCAGTGATCAGATTTACTGTATGAATACTTACTGTAGTCACAGGTCAGGTTTACTGTATGAATACTCACTGTAGTGATCAGATTTACTGTATGAATACTCACGCAGTCAGTGATCAGATTTACTGTATGAATACTCACTGTAGTCAGTGGTCAGATTTACTGTATGAATACTCACTGCAGTCAGTGATCAGATTTACTGTATGAATACTCACTGAAGTCAGTGGTCAGATTTACCGTATGAATACTCACTGCAGTCAGATTTACTGTATGAATACTCACTGTATTCAGTGATCAGATTTACTGTATGAATACTCACTGAAGTCAGTGGTCAGCTTTACCGTATGAATACTCACTGAAGTCAGATTTACTGTATGAATACTCACTGTAGTCAGTGATCAGATTTACTGTATGAATACTCACTGTAGTGGTCAGATTTACTGTATGAATACTCACCGTGGTCAGTGGTCAGATTTACTGTATGAATACTCACTGTAGTCAGATTTACTGTATGAATACTCATTGCAGTCAGTGGTCAGATTTACTGTATGAATACTCACTATAGTGGTCAGATTTACTGTATGAATACTCACCGTGGTCAGTGATCAGATTTACTGTATGAATACTCACTCTAGTCAGATTTACTGTATGAATACTCACTGTAGTGATCAGATTTACTGTATGAATACTCACTGTAGTCAGATTTACTGTATGAATACCCACTGTAGTGGTCAGATTTACTGTATGAATACTCACTGCAGTCAGAGGTCAGATTTACTGTATGAATACTCACTGTAGTGGTCAGATTTACTGTATGAATACTCATTGCAGTCAGTGGTCAGATTTACTGTATGAATACTCACTATAGTGGTCAGATTTACTGTATGAATACTCACTGAAGTCAGTGGTCAGATTTACCGTATGAATACTCACTGCAGTCAGATTTACTGTATGAATACTCACTGTATTCAGTGATCAGATTTACTGTATGAATACTCACTGAAGTCAGTGGTCAGCTTTACCGTATGAATACTCACTGAAGTCAGATTTACTGTATGAATACTCATTGCAGTCAGTGGTCAGATTTACTGTATGAATACTCACTGAAGTCAGTGGTCAGGTTTACCGTATGAATACTCACTGTAGTCAGATTTACTGTATGAATACTCATTGTAGTTAGTGATCAGATTTACTGTATGAATACTCACTGAAGTCAGTGGTCAGATTTACTGTGTGAATACTCACTGAAGTCAGTGGTGAGATTTACCGTATGAATACTCACTGTAGTCAGATTTACTGTATGAATACTCACTGTAGTCAGTGATCAGATTTACTGTATGAATACTCACTGAAGTCAGTGGTCAGCTTTACTGTATGAATACTCACTGTAGTGATCAGATTTACTGTATGAATACTCATTGTAGTTAGTGATCAGATTTACTGTATGAATACTCACTGTAGTCAGATTTACTGTATGAATACTCACTGTAGTCAGTGATCAGATTTACTGTATGAATACTCACTGTAGTGGTCAGATTTACTGTATGAATACTCACCGTGGTCAGTGATCAGATTTACTGTATGAATACTCACTGTAGTCAGATTTACTGTATGAATACTCATTGTAGTCAGTGATCCGATTTACTGTATGAATACTCACGGTAGTGGTCAGATTTACTGTATGAATACTCACTGTAGTCAGATTTACTGTATGAATACTCACTGCAGTCAGATGTCAGATTTACTGTATGAATACTCACTGTAGTGGTCAGATTTACTGTATGAATACTCACTGTAGTCAGATTTACTGTATGAATACTCACTGTAGTCAGATTTACTGTATGAATTCTCACTACAGTCAGTGAATGAATGAAGAAGAGCATTACCTGTGGTGAAGATCAAACTCAGACAGATCAGGATAGTTTTCTCCATGGATCCTTTTTCTGTTTCTTCCTAAATGATGTTTATTTCTACAGTCCCTCACACACTGTCACTGTCTCTCATTCACTCTGATTGTCTCTCACTCACTCTGACTGTCTCTCACTCACTCTGACTGTCTCTCACTCACTCTGACTGTCTCTCACTCACTCTCACTGTTTCTCACACACTCTGTCTCTCACTCACTCTGACTGTCTCTCACTCACTCTGACTGTCTCTCACTCACTCTCACTGTCTCTCACTCACTCTCACTGTCTCTCACTCACTCTCACTGTCTCTCACACACTCTCACTGTCTCTCACTCACTCCTGTGGCTGGGCACGCACTATATAAACCTCCTTAACTGGTGTGACCTTTGTGACGGCAGAATCCAGTAAGTTGTTGAGATATGAATGGATTTATGGTCTAGGAGAATGCAGCTGTTACATAAACTTTAATTTTAACAGCTGTAACTGGCCTGTGAGAGAGCCCTCAGTGACTTCCTGCTTTACAGTGAGAATATCAGTGTATTTAAGTTACATCTGCAGTTACAGAATTCACATTAGTGTAGTTAACACTTACTGAAGTTAACACTTTCCCCCACTCTGTATGAGAGTTCTCAGTGAGTTCCCTCTGATCTTCACTGACTTACGATGAGAATTAAAGCGCCTTTAAGTTTCCCCACACAGTAACGGTGTAGGACTATGTCATACAGGACCTGGCCACGGAGCCTGGACTTTATGTTTAGTGTTTTAAATATGAAAGAGGAGAACATTTCTGTCTCTCAGTCTCTGTGTGTGTATTGTGTGATTTTAAATGTTGTTGGAGATCAGAGGTGGCAAAAGTACACACATTCTTTACTCAAGTAGAAGATACAGATACTCGTATAAAAAAAGACAAGGACAAGCACTGATTCAACTTCTTTACTCAAGTAAAAGTGGAAAAGTACAGGCTCTGAAAGGTACTCAAAGTAGAAAAGCTAAAAGTAGCCCTTTGAAGGACATTTCTACTGTCTGGTTCTGTGCAAACCTAACTGAACCTCATGTCATATTAATATAATTCAAAGATTATATAACCATTCTAACCTCAGATAAAATAAAAAACACTATACTGAAAATAATGAACATGAACTTCACTCCAATGTGCAAATCAGTTTTCAATGTCACCAGCAAATCTCGAAACATTACGATCAACATGATCAACACACTTCAGGTCGAGTCCCCTTTCACGTCTGTTTCGTCCAGTGACGAAATGTTTTATGTTGTTTTTGTCTTGTTATGTCTGTCGTGCGTGATATGCACCGATGGATACACCAAGGGATTGTCTTTTCTATGTGTTATTGTCCCATCAATTTAGGTTGAAATCGATCTTGATGTTGGGAAGGTGTGCAATGATATAAAATCAAAATAATCGATAATTCCCCTCAAACGCGTTAAAACTAAAGTAACGAGTCTGTTTTGAAAATGTAAGGAGTAGAAAGTGCAGATATTTGTGTTAAAGTGTAGGGGGTAAAAGTAAAAAGTAAAAAAAATAAGTGCCCAGGTAAAGGACAGGTACCTGAAATCTCTACTTAAGCACAGTAACAAAGTATCTGTACTTAGTTCCCACCTCTGTTGGAGATTAAGAATTTCTCAGCGAGCTGGATGATCTGTGTGTGTGTTTGTGTCTGTGCATGTGTATATGTGTGTGTGTCTGTGTGTGTGTGCGTGTGTGTGTGTGTGTCTGTGTGTGTGTGCGTGTGTGTGTGTGTGTGTCTGTGCATGTGTATATGTGTGTGTGTCTGTGCGTGTGTGTGTGTGTGTGTCTGTACATGTGTATGTGTGTGTGTGTGTGGGTGTGTCTGTACATGTGTATGTGTGTGTGTGTTTGTGTGTGTGTGTGTGTGTGTCTGTGCGTGTGTATGTGTGTGTGAGTGTATGACAGTCAAAGAGCAGTTTCACTCCCATATTATTCATTAATTATTACTGATCAGTGACTTATGACTTATGATTTATGATCTTATCTTCAAATTCATTCCTATCAAAATGACTCATGATCTCTCTCTCTCTCAAACACACACACACAAACACACGCGCGCACACACACGCGCACACACACACACGCACATGCATTAGGAGTTGACAAACTCCTAATTTATACACTCCATTTTAGATTGAGTATTATAATTGTGACATTTTTATAGTGAACCGTTCGAAACATTTGTTGAGTGATTTTCTCTGCAGTCCTTCAACAGCAATAAATACTACACATTACAAACAGCAAAATAAATACTACACATTACAGACAACAGGAATAAATACTGCACATTACAGACAGCAGGGATAAATACTACACATTACAGACAACAGGGATAAATACTGCACATTACAGACAACAGGGATAAATACTACACATTACAGACAACAGTGATAAACACTACCGATACAGACAACAGGGATAAACACTACACATTACAGACAACAGGAATAAATACTACACATTACAGACAACAGGAATAAACACTAAACATTACAGACAACGGGGATGAACACTACACATTACAATCTGAAATGTGAACTCAAGTAGAAGATACAGATACCTGTATAAAAAGGACATGTACAAGTTCTGATTCAACTTCTTTACTCAAGTAAAAGTGAAAAAGCACAGGCTCTGAAAGGTACTCAAATTATAAAAGCTAAAAGTAGCCTTTTGAAGGACATTTCTACCAGATGTTTCTGTGCAAACTTAACTGAATCTCATGTCATATTAATATAATTCAAAGACTATATAACCATTCTAACCTCAGATAAAATAAAAAACAATATACTGAAAATAATGAACATGAACTTTGCTCCAATGTGCAAATCAGTTTTTAATGTCAGCAACAGAACTCAAAACATTACGACATCAACATGATCAACACACTTCAGGTCGAGTCCCCTTCTTGTCTGTTTTGTCTTGTTAGCTCTTTTATGTTTACATTTAAATGTAAAGTTCTGTGTGAACTGGTTTAAATCTGAGGGGTAAGGTAACATTACATAGTGTTGATAACAGTGTTTACAGTGAGTGAATGTTAAGGTAACTGACATTACATAGTGTTGATAACAGTGTTTACAGTGAGTCAATGTGCTGTTAAAGACAGATGGAGGAGAACATGGTCAGGACCCCTGGTAACCCTCTGCCCTGTTCTCTGATCAGCAGATAACTTCATCACCATCCAGTGTTCAACACTTCACACAAGACAAAGTCCCCACACATGAGGAATCTCCATATGCAATGAAGACAGGGCGCGTGATGATGCAAAATCAAAATAATTGATGATTCTCCTCAAATGCGTTAAAACTAAAGTAACGAGTCTGTTTTGAAATGTAAAGAGGAGAAAGTGCAGATATTTGTGTTAAGATGTAGGGGGTAAAAGTATAAATGTAAGGAGTAGAAAGTGCAGATATTTGTGTTAAGATGTAGGGGGTAAAAGTAAAAATGTAAGGAGTAGAAAGTGCAGATATTTGTGTTAAGATGTAGGGGGTAAAAGTATAAATGTAAGGAGTAGAAAGTGCAGATATTTGTGTTAAGATGTAGGGGGTAAAAGTAAAAAGTTGTCAGAAAACATAAGTGCCCAGATAAAGGACAGGTACTTAAGTTCAGTAACAAAGTATTTGTACTTCGTTACTTCCCACCTCTGTTGGAGATAAAGAATCTTTTTTATTGACTTGATGATGAGGGTTTTGATTTCTCAGTGAGCTGAATGATCTGTGTGTTTTTGTGAGACAGTCACAGAGCAGTTTCACTCCCAGGGTTATTCAGTAATTATTACTGATCAGTGACTTATAATTTATGATCTTTTCTTCAAATTCACTACTATCAAAATGACTCATTATCTCTCTCACGCTCCCTCTCTCAAACACACACACACACACACACACATAAACGCACACACACACACACACATAAACGCACACACACACACACACACACACATGCACACGCACGCACACACACGCACACACACACGCACATGCACACGCACACACACACACACGCACACAGACGCACACCACTATGGAGTTATGGTTGGTTGTAAACAGTGTGATCCACAGGAGGAAGTGACATGGACAGAAATGATTCAAGAAACGAATATTAAACAGTTTAATATGTTACTGTTCTCTGTAATGTGTACTATTTATTTTATAAACAAATATTAATCAGTCTAATATGTTGGTATTGTCTGTAATGTGTAGTGTTTACTTTGTCTTATAAACAAATATAAAACAGGTTAATAGGTTACTGCTGTCTGTAATGTGTAGTATTTGTATTATTTTATACACAAATAAAACAGATTAATATGTTACTATTATCTGTAATATATAGTATTTATTTTGTTGTCTGTAGTCTATTGTATTGATTTTGTTGTCTGTAATGTGTAGTGTTTATTCCTGTTTGTAATGTGTAGTGTTTATCCCTGTTGTCTGTAATGTGTAGTTCTGTTGTCTGTAATGTGTAGTGTTTATTCCTATTGTCTGTAATGTATAGTATTTATTTTGCTGTCTGTAATGTGTAGTATTTATTCCTGTTGTCTGTAATGTGTAGTATTTATTTTGTTGCCTGTAATGTGTAGTGTTTATTCCTGTTGTCTGTAATGTGTAGTGTTTATTCCTGTTGTCTGTAATGTATAGTATTTATTTTGTTGTCTGTAATGTATTGTATTTATTTTGTTGTCTGTAGTGTGTAGTGTTTATCCCTGTTGTCTGTCATGTGTAGTATTTATCCCTGTTGTCTGTAATGTGTAGTGTTTATTCCTGTTGTCTGTAATGTGTAGTATTTATCCCTGTTGTCTGTAATGTATAGTATTTATTCCTATTGTCTATAATGTGTAGTATTTAATCCTGTTTTCTGTAATGTATAGTATTTATGTTGTTGCCTATAATGTGTAGTATTTATTCCTGTTGTCTGTAATGTGCAGTATTTATTCCTGTTGTCTATAATGTGCAGTATTTATTCCTGTTGTCTATAATGTGCAGTATTTATTCCTGTTGTCTGTAATGTGCAGTATTTAATCCTGTTTTCTGTAATGTATAGTATTTATGTTGTTGCCTATAATGTGTAGTATTTATTCCTGTTGTCTGTAATGTGTAGTATTTATCCCTGTTGTCTATAATGTGCAGTATTTATTCCTGTTGTCTGTAATGTTGTCACAACCTGCACCGCCATTTTGGACTTTAGTTTGCTATGTCTTTGTGCTCTTGCTGTGTCTGTCTCCGCCCCTCACCTGTTCCTGTTTGTCTAATTATTAACCTTGTTAATTTCTACCAATCCTGTGTTGCCCTGTTTAGTTCTCCCTCTATTTAAGTCCTAGTGTTTTCCTTGTCCATGGTCTATCGTTGTTTGTGTTTTGTGCACACTGTCATGCTGCACCTTTTTGTTATTGGCTTTTGTTATTAGTTTGCACTTGTATTTTGATCTTCTCCCAGCCCTAGACCCAGGCACCACATGGACTGTGGTGCTGGGCCCAACCATCTCTAGGGCTGTGTCCGCTCCTGGGTCTCCTGTCTCTGCCACCCTGAATCCCCCTCTTCAAGCAGTGACTCCGAAGGCTCCATGGAGGGTGCGCTGCCCAGCGCGAGGAATGCGCTGCCCGGCGCACCATGGAGGGTGCGCTGACCTGCCCTGTTCCCGAGGCCGCTTTCCCGGCCCAGGTCAGCTCCCATGCTGACGCCCTGCCCAGGTCAGCTCCCATGCTGACGCCCTGCCCAGGTCGGCTCCCATGCTGACGCCCTGTCCTGGTCGGCTCCCATGCTGACGCCCTGTCCTGGTCGGCTCCCATGCTGACGCCCTGTCCTGGTCGGCTCCCATGCTGACGCCCTGTCCTGTTCCCGAGGCCCTTTCCCCGACCCAGCTCAGCCCTCTAGCCGACGTCGAGGCTGTTTGAAGAGTCTGCTCCGTTCCTGTGCCCGCTCCGGTGTCCGATCCAGGCAACTCCTCACCTGCTCCGCCGCAGAGGGGACCCATCAGCAGCACCTTCGGTCTTCCCTCTGTGCGCCCTCTTTGTGGCATATGGAGATTCCTCATGTGTGGGGACTTTGTCTTGTGTGAAGTGCTGAAAACTGGAAGGTGATGAAATTATCTGCTGATCAGAGAACAGGGCAGAGGGTTACCAGGGGTCCTGATCATGTTCTCCATCATCTGTCTCTAACAGAACATTCACTCACTGTAAACACTGTTATCAACACTATGTAATGTCAGTTACCTTAACATTCACTCACTGTTAACGCTGTTATCAACACTGTGAATATCAGTTACCTTAATATTCACTCACTGTTAACGCTGTTATCAACACCATGTAATATCCGTTACCTTAACCTTCAGATTTCAACCAGTTCACACAGAACTTTACATTTAAATGTAAGGCTTTTGATGTGTTTGTATTTGAGTTAAATCCTTACAGTGTTCATGTAGACTGGACTGGTGGAGTCTTTAACCTGCTGGAGAGAGAGAGAGAGAAGAGAGAAAAACAGGAGTGAAAAATATCAGGATCTGGATTATGTTCTGTCTGATCCTTCATTGGGTCAGATGCGCAGCATAATGTACCTCCTAAAACGTGGTCCTCTGCAGTTTGCTCATCGCGTTGTCTCAACTCACGATTTCTATTTGAAATATATGAATCGTTCAGCCCTAGCCATCCGAGCACACTCACTCACTAGCTTCCATACTTCAGAACAACTCACAACGTGAGCACATGCACAGTGGATCTGGAGTGTGTTTTTGCTGACTGTGGAATGAATGCAAGTGACCTGGGCTTGAATCCTCTGCTGCTTCAGCTGTCTACATGAATCCACTCTCTCACTCATTATCTGAGCCTCTTATCCTGATTACCAATATCCTCAGTCAAGATCATCAGGGTTTGATCTTAAGGTTTGATCTTTCCCTGGCGCTAAGGTATGTGACATTATACTTGCACTACTCAACTTACTGGATCATCATCCATCAGTTACAAAAATGATAATACATGTTGGGACAACTGACATCCCACGGAGAGAATCAGAAATGTTGAAATGACATTTTACCAGTCTCTCTTTTACTTGCTGGCTGACTGTGGTTAATACAGTTTTATCTCCGGTCCGATTCCCACTCTTAGACTCGGGAAAGAATCGTTCAGCAGACTACTCGGCCTCCATTTGTGGCTAGAGTCACAATGCACCCGTATCCCCTTCAGTTTTATTGGTAATTTTAATCTTTTTGGGGGGTGCCATGCTCATTTCTGGGAGGACGGGCTGCACCCAAACCCTCTTGGGTCAAACTTTCTCTCATCAGACATTTTCTACAAGGCTCCCTCAGCCTCCACTGTGTGACTCACACACGTCTCAGAAACTGTGGTAGTTTCCGCTGCTGAGACGTCCTCTTCACCTGCCAAGTCAAGTGAAAATCACGCCAGCGCCCCCTGCAGGCCTGATCACGTACAGTCTGTCTCAGACTCCGTTACAGTTTTGATCAGTAGCAGAAGAAAAAGACTATCGTCAACGCGGACCATAAACCACTCCAATCTGCTACCTATACCATGTCAATCTCAAACACACCCCCGGGGATTTCCTATACCACGTCAACACTGGTGCTACTCAACATTAGATCTCTGTCCAGCAAGTCCTTTTTAATTAATGATGCTATAACTTCACACAAACTGGACATTGTGTCTCCTATTGAAACTTGGTTAACAGAAGGCAACAGTGCGATTATACTTAATGAGACAGCCCTGCAAAATCTCAGTTTTCTTAATACACGTAGAGTCGGTAAAAAAGGAAGTGGAGTCGCAGTGCTATTTAAAGATAGACTCCAGAGTAAAGAGATTCTGGTAGCTTCACATCTTTTGAATACATCTATTTTATATTGAAAGGCACTGTTAAAATCCTCTTTTTAACCATCTACAGACTCCCAAAACACTGTGCTAATTTTATTAACAAGTTTTTACAACTACATTCAGTTATTGCCATTGATTATGCCTGTCTTATCATAACTGGAGATTCTAACATACACCTAGATAATTCAAAGGACAGTAGCACAAATGAACTCTCTGCCCTAATTGATACATTTGAGCTCACAGAACAAGTAAAAGAGCCCACCCACAGACAAGGGCACATTCTAGACTTGGTGATTACAAAAGGTATCAACATTTCTGATGTTACAGGTGTGGACATAGCACTCTACGACCATTACTGTGTTTTTGAGATTTTGATCGCCCCAGATATCCAAGCTAGATTAGTTTAAAAAAAAAAATACAAAACATACATCACTGAAAATACCATCACTCAGTTTATAGATGCCATAGCCAAATCCCCATCTATAAGTGCAGATACTGTTGATGTAATGCTCGAACACTTTCACTCCAAAATCCTGAATTTATGGATGTTGTTGCACCACTAAAAACAAAGAGGAATTCTAGTAAACAAAAAACACCTTGGAGAAACACCACCACGATAACATCCCTTAAAAAAAGAGTGCAGGAAAGCTGAAAGAAAATGGTGAAAAACCAAACTCTGTATCCAATATGACATCTTTAAACAAACACTTTTAACTTTCAACACTGAACTAAGTAAGGCTAGGGAATCACACATTATTACATTATTACACACATTATCACACATTACATTATTAATGCAAACTTTAACAATGCACGCACTCTTTTCAACATGGTCGACAGAATAATTAACCCCCTACACAAACTGAACCTGAACTCCCCAACATAAATTAAAGTAACAAATTTGCACATTTCTTCAATGATAAAATTGAATGTATTAGATCCTGTATTGCAAACTTGCAGCCAGATGACAGATTAACAAAACCATTACTTTAACTGAGAAAAAACATGGTTCCATTTTCACGATTTGACAACATAGATCTAAAAATACTAGAGGAAATAGTTTGGCACCTCAAACCATCAACCAGCTGCCTTGACCCTCTACCAGCTAACTTCTTCAAAAGCATTTTTAGCTTTATTGCAACTGATTTAGTGCAGACAGTCAACTGTTCACTTATGGGCCTTCCCTGACTCACTAAAAATAGTGAGGCCACTTGCTCCCTCGATACTTAAAAACTACAGACCCGTCTCAAATCTTCCTTTTATCAGCAAAATCACTCAAAAAGGTAGTTTTTAACTTTCTTGAATAAAAACAGCCCCTTTGATGGGTTTCATTCAGGTTTCCACTCCCGGCATAGTTGTCAGGTTCGGGACTCCTACACAGTTGTTTGGCCACCAGATGGTGCTATTGTTACTCATTTAGTCTATGTGCTTCACCTGTGTCTTGTTTGATCTGTGTATTTAAGTTGCCCTTACTGTGTCTGCCTTTGTTCAGTCTTTGCCATTTGAATCACACGAGAGTTAAACCTCTGACTCCCTCTGTGAACCTTTGGCTTGTTTTTTTTGTGCCCTTTTGAGAACTGCTTTTGTCTCCTCTGATTTTTGTATCTCCTGGGATTTCTTTTGATTTTTATGCCTTTTTTGGATTGTAATAACTGTTTCTCAGTTTTGTTGACTTTTCACTTTATTAAACCTTTTAACTGTCTTCTTGTGCCGGGCTCTGCTTTTTGGTTTTCATTAAATGAGGATAACTCAATTAGTTGAGTGTTTCACCTTGAATCTAAACACCAGGGTTCAAATCCCCTCCTGCTCCTGACAACAGTACAGAGACTGCACTTATAAAAGTTCTGAATGACATACATGAAAACTCCAATGCAGGGAAAATAACAGTTCTCATACTACTAGACCTCAGTGCCGCATTTGACATAGTAGATCACAAAATACTTTTAAACAGACTAGAAACTGGGGCAGAACTATCTGTTATGTGTTTTAGAAACTATCCTAAATAACTATTAGTATTAGCTATTTAGGGACCTGACCAGTGTGTTTACAGTAATGTTAGTGTCAGTTATTTCAGGACCTGACCAGTGTGTTAACAGTAATGTTAGTGTTAGTTATTTCAGGACCTGACCAGTGTGTTAACAGTAATGTTAGTGTTAGTTATTTCAGGACCTGACCAGTGTGTTTACAGTAATGTTAGTGTTAGTTATTTAGGGACCTGACCAGTGTGTTAACAGTAATGTTAGTGTTAGTTATTTCAGGACCTGACCAGTGTGTTTACAGTAATGTTAGTGTTAGTTATTTAGGGACCTGACCAGTGTGTTTACAGTAATGTTAGTGTTAGTTATGTAGGGACCTGACCAGTGTGTTAACAGTAATGTTAGTGTTAGTTATTTAGGGACCTGACCAGTGTGTTAACAGTAATGTTAGTGTTAGTTATTTCAGGACCTGACCAGTGTGTTTACAGTAATGTTAGTGTTAGTTATTTAGGGACCTGACCAGTGTGTTTACAGTAATGTTAGTGTTAGTTATTTAGGGACCTGACCAGTGTGTTAACAGTAATGTTAGTGTTAGTTATTTAGGGACCTGACCAGTGTGTTAACAGTAATGTTAGTGTTAGTTATTTCAGGACCTGACCAGTGTGTTAACAGTAATGTTAGTGTTAGTTATTTCAGGACCTGACCAGTGTGTTTACAGTAATGTTAGTATTAGTTATTTAGGGACCTGACCAGTGTGTTAACAGTAATGTTAGTGTTAGTTATTTAGGGACCTGACCAGTGTGTTTACAGTAATGTTAGTGTTAGTTATTTAGGGACCTGACCAGTGTGTTAACAGTAATGTTAGTGTTAGTTATTTAGGGATCTGACCAGTGTGTTTACAGTAATGTTAGTGTTAGTTATTTAGGGACCTGACCAGTGTGTTAACAGTAATGTTAGTGTTAGTTATTTAGGGACCTGACCAGTGTGTTAACAGTAATGTTAGTGTTAGTTATTTCAGGACCTGACCAGTGTGTTAACAGTAATGTTAGTGTTAGTTATTTAGGGACCTGACTAGTGTGTTTACAGTAATATTAGTGTTAGTTATGTAGGGACCTGACCAGTGCGTTAACAGTAATGTTAGTGTTAGTTATTTCAGGACCTGACCAGTGTGTTTACAGTAATGTTAGTGTTAGTTATTTAGGGACCTGACTAGTGTGTTTACAGTAATGTTAGTGTTAGTTATTTAGGGACCTGACTAGTGTGTTTACAGTAATGTTAGTGTTAGTTATTTCAGGACCTGACCAGTGTGTTTACAGTAATGTTAGTGTTAGTTATTTAGGGACCTGACCAGTGTGTTAACAGTAATGTTAGTGTTAGTTATTTCAGGACCTGACCAGTGTGTTTACAGTAATGTTAGTATTAGTTATTTCAGGACCTGACCAATGTGTTAACAGTAATGTTAGTGTTAGTTATTTCAGGACCTGACCAGTGTGTTAACAGTAATGTTAGTGTTAGTTATTTCAGGACCTGACCAGTGTGTTAACAGTAATGTTAGTGTTAGTTATTTCAGGACCAGACCAGTGTGTTAACAGTAATGTTAGTGTTAGTTATTTCAGGACCTGACCAGTGTGTTTACAGTAATGTTAGTGTTAGTTATTTAGGGACCTGACCAGTGTGTTTACAGTAATGTTAGTGTTAGTTATTTCAGGACCTGACCAGTGTGTTTACAGTAATGTTAGTGTTAGTTATTTCAGGACCTGACCAGTGTGTTAATAGTAATGTTAGTGTTAGTTATTTAGGGACCTGATAGTCCTCAAAGCTCAGATCATACCTGGAGAAACTGAGCTACTGTGTCAAAATCGACAAATATCAGCCTGACCAAGTATCTTTGTTTTGTGGAATCCCCTAAGGGTCTATACTAGGGCCGCTTTTATTTAACTTGCAAATGCTCCCACTTGCAGAAATCTTGTGGAGTTACGGCATCTCATATCACAGCTATGCAGATGATACACAAATACACCTGGCCTTTTCACCTGATGACTACACTGCCCAAGAGACCCAATCTGTAACCTGGAACAAATAAACAACAGGATGTGTCAGAATTTTCTCCAATCAAACAAAGAAAAACCAGAAGTCATTTTATTTGGCAGCAAAGAGAAACACTCTGAAATAGCCACTCATTTTGAAGCTAGGGCCCTAAATACTAAGAACTTAAAACCTTAGGTGTTTTATTAGATTCAGATCTTACCTTCACAAGCCATACTAGAGCAATCAACAAAGCAGCTTTTATCATCTCAACTATATCGCCAGAATCAAATGCCTGCTGTCCCAGCAAGATCTGGAAAAACTAATTCATGCTTTTATCTCCAGCAGACTAGATTACTGTAATGGTCTCCTAACCAGACTTCCTGAAAAGACCATTAAACAATTACAACTCGTGCAAAATGCGGCTGCAAGAATTTTAACCAGACCTAAGAAATCGCAGCACATAACCCCTGCTCTGAAATCGCTACACTGGCTTCCCGTCCAATACAGAATTGATTTTAAAGTGCTTCTTATCACATATCAAGCTCTAAGTGGCTCAGGCCCTAAGTATAAATCTGACCTAATTACAAAATATATCCCTGTTGATCCCTTATGTCCACAGGCATGGGTCTGCTAGTAAAACCTACCCCACAAACAAAACACAGAGAAGCAGCTTTTAGCTTTTACACCATCTCCCAGAAAACCTCAGAAGTGCTCTGACAATTAACACCTTTAAATCTAGCCTAAAAACATTTCTATTTTCTTGTGCCTACAATTAATCTGATGCTTGTGTTTTATCTCTGCAATTTATCTTAACATAGCAGTTCCATCTATTGTCGATGTTAAATTTTATCGGTCTTGACTTGCTTTGTCATTATCCTTTTTTCTCACTTCTTATTATTTTTATTATTTTTATTTTACTTTACATATTTTATTTATTTACTTTTAATTTTCTTAATTTTCTTACCTCTTTTTAATCTGTACTCACCATTTTAACAATTTTTCAACATTATAAATATCTAGCTAAATATCTATCTGTTTCTTTTTTAGTTTATAATTATTCTCGTTGTTTCTTCCTCTATCCTTGAATGTAACTGTATTTGTTTAATGTAACTGTATTTGTTGAATGTAACTGTATTTGTTTAATGTAACTGCATTTGTTTTATTTTTCCTCCTGGTGTGAGGCACTTTGAATGGCCCTTGGGTTTGAATTGTGCTGTATAAATACATTTGCCTTGCCAAGCCTTCACTGTGAACTATTCTACTGTAAATGTACAGTCATTTATTCAAAGCAGTGTTCTCACCTATTTAACACAAACTTGGCATCTTTCTTACAAACATTAACTGACTACACAGTCATCAGTCATCAGTCATCTACAGTGACCCTCTCAGTACTTTACATTATATGGTAGGTCTACTGTTTGTTGTTGGAAGGCACTTCAAATAAAATGGAAATCATTCCCAGCACAGACAAACCTTTCTCCTCATATGGCCCAGTCTAACAGATGGATTAAAATGAAGAGATGGAGACTATAACACAATACAGAGCTCACAACCAGTGTTGTCTGGGCTTTATTCTCTGAGTCATGTGACAAACCTCTGGTCTCTGTAATGAGACTAAAACTCACTGTTTTATCAGTCACTAGAAAGGACACAACTCAGTTTAACTCAGATTCACCCACTCTCTCAGTTTAACACAGTCAAACACAGGAAGAGATTCACTCACTGTCTCATTTTAACACAGTCAAACACAGGACGAGATTCACTCACTGTCTCAGTATAACACAGTCAAACACAGGAAGAGATTCACTCACTGTCTCAGTTTAACACAGTCAAACACAGGACGAGATTCACTCACTGTCTCAGTTTAACACAGTCAAACACAGGAAGAGATTCACTCACTCTCTCAGTCAAACACAGTCAAACACAGGAAGAGATTCACTCACTCTCTCAGTCAAACACAGTCAAACACAGGAAGAGATCCACTCACTCTCTCAGTTTAGCACAGTCAAACACAGGAAGAGATTCACTCACTCTCTCAGTTTAACACAGTCAAACACAGGAAGAGATTCACTCACTCTCTCAGTTTAACACAGTCAAACACAGGAAGAGATTCACTCACTCTCTCAGTCAAACACAGTCAAACACAGGAAGAGATCCACTCACTCTCTCAGTTTAACACAGTCAAACACAGGGAGAGATTCACTGACTCTCTCAGTTTAACACGGTCAAATACAGGAAGAGATTCACTCACTGTCTCAGTTTAACACAGTCAAACACAGGAAGAGATTCACTCACTGTCTCAGTTTAACACAGTCAAACACAGGAAGAGATTCACTCACTCTCTCAGTCAAACACAGTCAAACACAGGAAGAGATTCACTCACTCTCTCAGTTTAGCACAGTCAAACACAGGGAGAGATTCACTCACTCTCTCAGTTTAACACAGTCAAACACAGGAAGAGATTCTCTCACTCTCTCAGTCAAACACAGTCAAACACAGGAAGAGATCCATTCACTCTCTCAGTTTCACACAGTCAAACACAGGAAGAGATTCACTCACTCTCTCAGTCAAACACAGTCAAACACAGGAAGAGATTCACTCACTCTCTCAGTTTAACACAGTCAAACACAGGAAGAGATTCACTCATTTTCTCAGTTTAACACAGTCAAACACAGGAAGAGATTCACTCACTCTCTCAGTTTAACACAGTCAAACACAGGAAGACATTCACTCAGTCTCAGTTTAACACAGTCAAACACAGGAAGAGATTCACTTACTCTCTCAGTTTAACACAGTAAAACAAAGGAAGAGATTCACTCACTCTCTCAGTTCCACTGGGCTGTTGGTCAGGATCCTCATAAAGATGATTCTGTGACTCTGGGATGCACATACACACACACACACACACACACACACACACATGCGCACGCACAGGCACACATACACGTACACACACAAACACACACGTGTACACACATACACACATACACACGCACGCAGACATGCCCAAGCACACACACACACACACACACACACACACACACACACACACACACATGCATATGCAAATAGACATCACCAGCAACAGCAATCACAACAAACAGAAAACATTCCATACGCTCACTGTGTTCTCAGCTTTACAGGTTGATATTTAGTGATTACAGTTTAAAACCTTAATTTCATTCATTTCATTTCATTACTACCAGACTCTAGTTTTTACTATAAGAATTTAGTTCTGTAAATTAATTAAATTAATTTACATTAAATTAAATTAATCCAAATTAATGGTAATATATTTAGACCTATAACTTTATCAATATCAGTATCAGTATGATGTCAGTGACAAACACAGAGACAACTGACCTTTTCCTCTATGATCCCTCCTAAACAAGGAGAAAAACAAAAACACAGTCATTAGTATTTCATATAAAGACACAGACACACACGCACACACACACACACACACACAGTCATTTCTATTTCATAAACAAACACAGTTATTCATCTTATGCTCTGATGAGATCTTTATGATGTCACTACAGACAGTAAAACTGTCCTCTTATTCACACAGTCAGAACTGTCTGTCAGTTTGTGTCTGTGTGAACACAATCAGTCAGTTTCACTCTGTGCATAGCTGGCTGTATTAAGGACATTAATGTCTGGGTGGCCAGCAACTTCCTCTCTGAACTCAGATAACACTGAAATATTAGTGCTTGAACCCCTACACTTTCAGAAAAACAACAGCAACACACATCCAGACATTCTAAACAATTACAACAACAACAACAACAATCCCCTACATATTCTGAACAAAAACAGACCTCTAAACACTCCCCACAATGGCTACACATCTCCTCAAATTCTACACAAACAACAGATTATCTCAAATTTTACACAAACAACATCTAATTACCATAAAGCTCTGCATAATTTATCACCTAATCCTCATCTCACAATCCAGATCACACATGCCGTCAAGTTCAAGAAAACACCAGAGCATAGAGGTCCAATTTCAACCCGATTAAACATAGAATCAAGGCCAAGACGACACTGACTGGACCCTGATCTTCCAGTCGCTGTAGTGAGGAGTGGATCAGGATACAGCTGCCAACTATAATGTGGTAAATAGTGTA
The DNA here is from genome assembly GCF_902362185.1 of Chanos chanos. Taxonomy (NCBI): domain Eukaryota; kingdom Metazoa; phylum Chordata; class Actinopteri; order Gonorynchiformes; family Chanidae; genus Chanos; species Chanos chanos. The sequence continues at coordinate 43,469,634 of NC_044503.1, forward strand.
TTACATCCTGCTCAGACCGTCACCGGAGACAAAATAAACCTTTTTCATTATTCAACTCATAAAAACTTGGGTCCCATGATATTTCATAGGATAGACTACATTTTCTTCACAAAATAACACAATTACTGAAAACAGATTTAACAGATTATAACAGAGGACTTACCTCGTTTTAGCTTTTGTTAAGTAAAACAGCAGACCAGCGACACCTCCTGTTCCGACGATCACCCCAATAATGATTCCAGCAATGGCTCCTCCAGAGAGACCCCCTCCTCCTCCACTGAGAGACCCCTCATCTGCACACACACACACACACACACACACACACACACACACACACACACACACACACAACCAGATATCACACATCACTGATCATAAAACAGTACATTTATAGAGCTGTGTATTTATAAACTCACAGTGAAACTTTACCTTTAACTGTTGAATGATGGTGAACTGTTGTGTTGAGTGAGGTGACACTGTTCCAGGCTGTGCAGGTGTAATTCCCACTGTGTGTGGAGTCAATCTTCTCTATGGAATATGAGGCTGTAGTTTCTCCTGTTTCTCTTTCATTCAACATCCAGATGAAGGAGGCAGGAGGTGTGGATTCAGCAGAGCACGTCAGACTCACCTTTGACCCCACCTCCACCTCATTCTGTCCACTGATGGAAACGTTCTCTGGTCCATCTGAAACACAGAGGCATCATGGGATGGTGTTAATCTGTAATTCTGTTTATTTCTATTGTCTCTGTGTTGGTGAATTATCATCAGTAAAGTGAATGTGTGTGACACTCACAGTTGACAGTCATTGTGTAGGTTGCAGTGTCAGAGCTGACAGGGTTACTGAGTCTACACTGGTATTCTCCACTGTCTGATCTCCTCACTGGACTGATGGACACTGATCTCAGATCAGCAGAGAAGATGATGCTGTTGCTAGGAGACAGAGGCTGACCATCCTTCATCCATTCTATAGTGATGATGGAGCCAGTTCCCTCACAGGTTAAATTAGCAGAACTTTGATTTTCTATTAGGGGTTGTGCTGGACCAGTGAGGGAAACTCCAGATATTCTCTCTGTTGGAGAGAGAAGAAGTTAATACATGCTACAATTTTGTATTTTTCAGTACAATATGTTTAAAAAAGTAGATATTAAACTTGAATTTTTTAAATGTCACCAAAAGAATGAGGGAACATGGGAAACCTGTAGAGATGAGTCACAGTCATATAAAGTTACAGCTTTGAACACAGCAATGTAAAAATAGTTTTAGTTTTATATATTTTTTCTGGGACATGGAACATATGTATCAGCAACATGAAGTAACTTATCTTTAAAGTTTCCTTCTAAATTTGTGTGTTGAGCCAGTTAAGTTGGACTACTGGAGTATGAGACAGTACTGAGTGAGAGGTTTGTCTGTTGTCTTTTACAGTCTGAGGGTGATGTCTGTATTGATCTCTCAGACAGTACTGAGTGAGAGGTTTGTCTGTTGTCTTTTACAGTCTGAGGGTGATGTCTGTACTGATCTCTCAGACAGTACTGAGGGAGAGGTTTGTCTGTTGTCTTTTACAGTCTGAGGGTGATGTCTGTACTGATCTCTCAGACAGTACTGAGGGAGAGGTTTGTCTGTTGTCTTTTACAGTCTGAGGGTGATGTCTGTACTGATCTCTCAGACAGTACTGAGGGAGAGGTTTGTCTGTTGTCTTTTACAGTCTGAGGTTGATGTCTGTACTGATCTCTCAGACAGTACTGAGGGAGAGGTTTGTCTGTTGTCTTTTACAGTCTGAGGGTGATGTCTGTATTGATCTCTCAGACAGTACTGAGGGAGAGGTTTGTCTGTTGTCTTTTACAGTCTGAGGGTGATGTCTGTACTGATCTCTCAGACAGTACTGAGGGAGAGGTTTGTCTGTTGTCTTTTACAGTCTGAGGGTGATGTCTGTACTGATCTCTCAGACAGTACTGAGGGAGAGGTTTGTCTGTTGTCTTTTACAGTCTGAGGGTGATGTCTGTATTGATCTCTCAGACAGTACTGAGGGAGAGGTTTGTCTGTTGTCTTTTACAGTCTGAGGTTGATGTCTGTACTGATCTCTCAGACAGTACTGAGGGAGAGGTTTGTCTGTTGTCTTTTACAGTCTGAGGTTGATGTCTGTACTGATCTCTCAGACAGTACTGAGGGAGAGGTTTGTCTGTTGTCTTTTACAGTCTGAGGGTGATGTCTGTATTGATCTCTCAGACAGTACTGAGGGAGAGGTTTGTCTGTTGTCTTTTACAGTCTGAGGTTGATGTCTGTACTGATCTCTGAGACAGTACTGAGGGAGAGGTTTGTCTGTTGTCTTTTACAGTCTGAGGGTGATGTCTGTACTGATCTCTCAGACAGTACTGAGGGAGAGGTTTGTCTGTTGTCTTTTACAGTCTGAGGTTGATGTCTGTACTGATCTCTCAGACAGTACTGAGGGAGAGGTTTGTCTGTTGTCTTTTACAGTCTGAGGGTGATGTCTGTATTGATCTCTCAGACAGTACTGAGGGAGAGGTTTGTCTGTTGTCTTTTACAGTCTGAGGGTGATGTCTGTACTGATCTCTCAGACAGTACTGAGGGAGAGGTTTGTCTGTTGTCTTTTACAGTCTGAGGGTGATGTCTGTACTGATCTCTCAGACAGTACTGAGGGAGAGGTTTGTCTGTTGTCTTTTACAGTCTGAGGTTGATGTCTGTACTGATCTCTCAGTGGTGTTTTTAACAGACTTGGCAGTATCTGCACAGATGCATTGACTTTCTGCTGTCCCTGTGTCTTTATAATGGTAAACTGACTCACATCTGACCTCAAATACATCCACCTACTGCACAAATAAACTACACGGTACTCAGGGCTCTACTCCTTCATCCACTCTGTGTTACTGTCTGGATATTGTCTTCAATATCTGTATCCACAACACAGTAACAGCTGCTGTAATGAATAACCTCAGTGCACAGGGATTAATACTGTCACCCACATGAGGTTTTATGAAGACTCTGTATGAACATCTCTGTACTGTTTTGCACATTTGAGCTTTTTCATGTTTGCACCGCTATACTGCCAGTCACTGTTTCTACTGTAATACACTGTTATGACTTATTATTACATAACTGAGTTAATGTCCTGTTTATTACTGCCAGTCACTGTTTCTACTGTAATACACTGTTATGACTTATTATTACATAACTGAGTTAATGTCCTGTTTATTACTGCCAGTCACTGTTTCTACTGTAATACACTGTTTATACTGTAATACACTGTTATGACTTATTATTACATAACTGAGTTAATGTATAGTTTATTACTGCTAGTCACTGTTTCTACTGTAATACACTGTTTCTACTGTAACACACTGTTATGACTTATTATTACATAACTGAGTTAATGTTAATGTTTATTACTGCCAGTCACTGTTTCTACTGTAATACACTGTTTCTACTGTAACACACTGTTATGACTTATTATTACATAACTGAGTTAATGTCCTGTTTATTACTGCCAGTCACTGTTTCTACCGTAATACACTGTTTATACTGTTCACACTGTTATGACTTATTATTACATAACTGAGTTAATGTCCTGTTTATTACTGCCAGTCACTGTTTCTACTGTAATACACTGTTTATACTGTTCACACTGTTATGACTTATTATTACATAACTGAGTTAATGTTAATGTTTATTACTGCCAGTCACTGTTTCTACTGTAATACACTGTTTCTACTGTAACACACTGTTATGACTTATTATTACATAACTGAGTTAATGTCCTGTTTATTACTGCCAGTCACTGTTTCTACTGTAATACACTGTTTCTACTGTAACACACTGTTATGACTTATTATTACATAACTGAGTTAATGTCCTGTTTATTACTATTCATCGCAGTTTCATCTTTTTCTTTTTTACCTTTTCTTGTCTTTTCTGTAGCATCGAGCAGAGAAGCTGTAAACTCAATCTGGTTGTACTGATGCAGTGACAGTAAAGATATTCTATGTTCTTTTCTGTTGTGTTCTAAGCACGGCCAGTCCTTTTTTAAATCTTCATAGTCATACTGGGCAGCTGTGGTCTAAAGGTTAGAGAACCGGGCTTGTGATTGGTTGCCGGTTCGATTCCCAGGCCCAACATCCACGGCTGTGTGCCCTTGAGCAAGGCACTTAACCCCAATGCTCCCCAGGCGCTCACCAAGGAATGCTGCCCACTGCTCCCGCGTCTGGTGTGTGTTCACTACTGGTGTGTTGGATGGGTTAAATGCAGAGACAAATTCACTGCTCACTGTTCACAGTGTGTGTGGGCAAACACAGAGACTTAACTGAATGTTTCAGGAGCATGAGTAAGATGGTGTGTGATGTTTGAAGCAGGACACCAGAAAACATTTGGAGGAAATACCAAGGTGCTGTTTCGTACAGGCTCAGTTTTTCAGTTTTATTTTTTTGGAGTTCCACTCTATTACAGACAAAACGACAGTGAACAGGAGGCTACTCAGAGGTTATACTTAAAGTCTTACTCCCACTAGACAGACAATAGTTACAAACTCAAACAAAAGGCCACAAAATGTGTGTCCTAACAGTAAACAAAACTCATTCGGTTTGTTCAAAATTTAGTCCTCAGTTCAAAAGATTCACATTTTACTTTACTGTGTCAAAATATTGTGCATATTAATTTAATCAACTGTTTTATTCCTACGTTGTTAGGACCATACCTGACCACTCTTAATGAAGAACGGATGTCGGTTATGGTGCCACTTGAGTTAGATTTATTCATCGTTTCAGGTTTGAGCAAACTGTGTGTTGAACAGCACTGTAATATCAGTGTATTGAGTCATATAGTATCTATTTACACAGTCTGTGCCAGTCGCTCTCCTCTGTATCTTCTCTTACTTCAGTGATGGTGACAGAGCAATGCCAAACCCAGCAGAGTGATATAATGGACCAGTGATCCACTGAAACACCCAATACATGGATGGTAATAGACCAGTACTTCACCCAGTACAGTGATCATAATGGGACCTGTGATGCACTTGTTGTAAGTTGCTTTGGCTAAAAGCGTCTGCTAAATACCAAATTGTAAATTGTAATTGTAAATTGACTCACCCAGTGCAGTGATGTTTATGGGACCAGTGACTCACCCAGTACATTGATCATAATTGGACCAGTGACTCACCCAGTACAGTGATGGTAACAGACCAGTGTCACACCCAGTACAGTGATCATAATGGGACCAGTGACTCACCCAGTACAGTGATGTTAATGGGACCAGATGTGCTGTATCTCTGGGTTCTGGTGTTATGGGCCCAGCAGGTGTAGCTGCCACTCTGACTGGTCTGAATGTTGTCCAGTTTGAGTTCTGAACCCTCTCTGCCCAGCAGAGCTCCGTTCAGTGCCCACTGAAACTGGGCATTGGGTCTGGACTCAGCTGAGCAGGTGAGTGTGAGGTCAGAACCTGAACTGTAGACTGGGTTCTGAGGGGTCACAGTGACTGCTGGTTTATCTGGGCCATCTGTAATAAAATAGTCCATTTAAAAAAACATTACAGCACACACAGGACAGTCAGCAGTGACTCTGTCACACTGGGACAAACGTGTATGAGTGTGTGTGTGTGTGTGTGTGTGTGTGTGTGTGTGTGTGGATCAGTAATGATTAAAGAGTCACTCAGTAATGACACAATTTACAATTTAGCATTTGGCAGACGCTTTTAGCCAAAGCGACTTACAATCAGTGCATCGGTCGGATTCCTAATACCTCATAACACTGTTAACACAGGTTTACAGTGGTGGAGACTCACAGCCACAGACTGTGTGACTTTCATATAGAGCAGAGTCACATTCAGTAAACCAATCAAACATGAGGAAACTGATCAGTGACAGTGACTGATCCATATGAGTGTGAGTGTGGAGGAGAACAGAGTCATTCACTCACAGTTAATGCTGAGGGTTATTGACTGACTCGTCTGTTTACTGACAGGGTTAAACACTTCACATGTGTAAGGTCCCCTGTCAGATCGGGTCACACTGGAAATGGTGAGAGTTCGGTTTCCGTCACTGAGCTGGACACGCCCACTGGCCGTGACCTCAGAGCTGTCAATCAGCCAGCGGAATGAGGGGGAGGAGCCAGAGGCGGAGCATGTGAGAGTGACAGAGCTGTTGAACTCCACCAGGTCTGTGTCATTGACTGATACAGTTACACTAGAGACTCGCTCTGGGGGTTAAAAACATAAAATAACATAAAACAGACACTGTATGAGCAGACAGGACTCTAATAATTCGACCTTTGTATAAAACTTATACACAGTACACAATACACAGTTCACCAGTTTACAATTCTAAATTATCTCTGTGTTGGTCCAGTGAAGAACAATGTAAAGACAGTTAGAGGATACTAAACACTGGTAAATTTGCTAATGTACATCTAGTCCTAATGTGGACCATACAGAATCCAAAAAAATATTCATGCACACATAATCTGTCTTGTAGTAGGTTTCCCATATGATTTGTGTTTTATGTATTGTATTGTTCTGAGATTGTGTAAAAAGTGCATCTCTGAGTGTTTCCTGGGACATTGACAGTGTCTTAATGCAGTTTCATTGTGCTGTTTAAATCAAAGCCTTTCATGCTTTTAACACAACAGTTCACCAATGATCAAATCTCTGATCAAACCTGATCCATCAGTAATACATCAGTCACTATCAACATCTCTGATCAAACCTGACCCATCAGTCATACATCAGTCACTATGAACATCTCTGATCAAACCTGATCCATCAATACATCAGTCACTATGAATGTACTGTCTTTCCCTCTTTGAGCGCATGAGAAGGGGAACTGACAGCAAGTGTCAACACCTTTCTTCCATTAACACTCTGAAGACAGCTGTTTTGTCGTCCACAGGTTTATTAATGTAGAAAGTGTGAAACTACAATAAAGATGAAACTCAATATTAATGGTCTGAAGAACTTTCGCTAATCACTTGGTACATTTGCTAGTTATCTGCTGCAACATTACACAAACTTCACAAGTGTTAAAAAATATGAACAAAAATGCATAGGTAAGTATGACATAAACAATATACATACAGACAATGCCACGAAAGATGGAGGATGAGAGCAGATATGAGTGGATCTGTCAGAACATTCATCAACATGTCACACTGTAGTGATTGAACAAACTTCCTCGTCATCCTTACTTCCTGGATCTGACTTCCTGTGACATCACTATGCATTTATTTCTAAGTGTTACCAAACTACACCACTAGGAGGTGCTAAAGAGACAAAAAAAGAGACCTTGTTACAACTGTAACAGCACACTCCCCGCCTGGCATTGTTGAATGCCACTCTTAACTAACAACATCAACAGTAAACTAGCGGGTTACAACCTGTCCTGTTTGGGAGCAAGGAGAAGAATGATTTCTGACAAAGGTCTCAGAAGCAGTTTAGTCCCTTCTTTCCTGGAGACCCTTATTTCCACTTTACGCACTTTGTCATCTTTACTGGGGAAGACTTGGGTAACAATTCCCAGGGGCCATTCATTTCGTTTAAGCTGCTGATCCTTCATGAGTACAATGCTTCCAGGTTCCATATTGGGTTGACTGGTCTGCCACTTCCTTCTTGGCTGCAGTGATGAGAGGTACTGTTTCCTCCATCTGCTCCAGAAGGTTTGGGCGAGATGTTGGACTTGACGCCACTGCTGTTTGAAAAGGTCTCTGCCTACAGAGCTGTCAGGGGGAGCTGAGGGAATACTCACTTTCTGAGTCAGGAGAGTAGCGGGAGTAAGTATAACAGGGTCGCACGGGTCTGTGGAGACTGGGATGAGGGGCCTAGCATTAATAATGGCTGCCACTTCCGCCATCAGCGTGGTAAGTATGTCATGTGTTAGCTTTGAGGGTTCAAGCTGAAGAAACATTGAGTCAAGGATTCTTCTCGCTATTCCTATCATCCTCTCCCATGAACCGCCCATGTGAGAAGCATGGGGAGGATTGAAGACCCAAGAACAGCCGTGTTCTGCGAGGTACCTCTCAACAGAAATGCGGTCAATGTTGGATGGGATCTTGAGTTCGGCAGACGCACTGACGAAGTTGGTACCTCTGTCTGAACGAATTTGTTTCACAGGACCTCGTATGGCAAGGAAACGTCTGAGAGCATTAATGAAGTTTGAGGTATCTAGAGATTCGATAACTTCAATGTGGACTGCTCTCACGGTCATACAGGTAAATATCACAGCCCATCTCTTACTGTGGGCTACACCCCCTCTCGTCCGGCGTGCCACAACACTCCAGGGTCCAAACACGTCCAGTCCCACGTTGGTGAATGGAGGCTCCATGGACAGGCGATCAGCTGGCAAATCCGCCATCTTCTGTGTTTGAGGGGTGCCACGAAGTTTACGACAGGCGACACAGTGGTGGATGATGTTGCTCACACGTCTCTTTACACCTACTATCCAATAGCCTGCCGCGCGGATGGCGCCCTCTGTAAAGAGGCGTCCCTGGTGCAGTGTTTGTTCATGGTAATGTCTAACCAGCAGAGTTGCGATGTGGTGTTTACCAGGAATTATGAGGGGGTTCTTCTCTTCTGCCTCAAGATTTCCTTCCTTTATGCGACCCCCAACTCTAAGGAGGTTGTTGGCATCAATAAAGGGGTCCAAGGTTATGAGAGGACTATTCTGAGGAATCTTTTCATTCTTTCTTATGTAGGCCAGCTCTTCAGCGTATGCCTCCTCCTGCACAGCCTGGATAATGGTACATTTGGACTGACTGAGCTGCTCTGCTGTATATGCTTCTTGACACAGGTGCCATCTCCTGCAGGCACTGCTCCCTCTTCCTGAGTTGTTATGGTAGCTGTGCGCAATATGACGAAGATGGGCAATGGCGCGATTCAAAGACTGCCATGAGGAAAACTTGGAAAAACGCTGAGATCCGAGTTCTTTGACAGTAGCCCATGTATTAAGTGTGGAGATCTGGGGGCGAACTTCCACATCCTCACTTGGATTGACCAGCTCAAAGGTGTCAAGTCTTCGGGATTCTTGACCAGGTTGACTTAGGAAGGAAGGCCCACTGAACCAAGTGGTGTCTGAGAGGTGGGCAGCAACGACAGACCTTGTGGCATAGTCTGCAGGGTTTTGGTCTGTGGATACATACTTCCATTGCTTTGGATGAGACGATCTTCTTAGACGTATGACACGATTGCTCACGTAGACATAGAAGCGCCTTGTCTCATTATATATGTAACCCAGTACCACTTTACTATCTGTATAGAAGGTCGTAGCATCAATTTGCATATCAAGCTCAGATGAAATAAGGTCCGCCAATTCTACAGCTAGTACGGCGGCACAGAGTTCAAGTCTTGGGACTGTGTGTTCAGGCTGAGGAGCCAGTTTTGCCTTACCCATGACAAAGCCTGTATGGAAATTTCCACTTCGATCGACCACCCTCAGGTAAGCAACTGCAGCTATAGCCTTTGTTGATGCATCCGAGAAGACACATAATTCTCTCCTACAGGCTGTGGAGGGAGAAACCTTGGTGTAGGGCCGGAGAATGTGTAGGTCACTAAGGTCCTTAAGGGAGGCTCGCCAAGATGTCCACTGGTCTTCCATCTCTTCTGGCAATGGAGAATCCCAGTCACCTTTCTCTTGTGTAAGCTCTCTTAGGATGTGCTTGCCTTGAATGGTGACAGGAGCCACAAATCCTAGTGGGTCACACACGCTGTTCACCACTGACAGTACCCCTCGGCGTGTGAAGGGCTTCTCTTCATTATCAACCTTGAAGGTGAAGGTGTCGGACTCCAGGTCCCAATTAAGGCCCAGACTGCGTTGTATTGGAGGAGTGTCTGAACCTAGATCCAAGTCCTTCAGATCGTTGGCACGATCTTGGGGCGGAAAGGCCTCCATAACCTTTTTGTTGTTGGAGGCAATTTTGTGCAGCCTCAGGTTGGAGTTGGCGAGGATATCCTGTGTCTTCTTCAGCAGACTGATTGCATCTTCAGCAGTAGGAAGCGACTTGAGCCCATCGTCGACGTAGAAATCGCGGTCAACGAACTGCTTCACCTCGGGGTCATAGTGGGGCTCTCCCTCCCCTACAGACTGCCTGAGGCAGTGGATGGCAACTGCTGGACTGGGACTGTTCCCGAAGACATGTACGGTCATGCGATACTCGCTGACGTCTTGGGTAGGGTCGTTATTTCGGAACCAAAAGAAGCGTAAGAAGTTCCGATCTTGTTCCCTCACAAGGAAGCAATGGAACATCTGTTTAATATCTGCTGTCACAGCGATGGCTTCTTTGCGGAATCTAATGAGGACTCCCAGGAGAGAGTTGTTGAGGTCAGGTCCCGTTAAGAGAACGTCATTAAGAGACACCCCGTCGTACTGGGCACTAGAATCAAATACGACGCGGATGTTTCCAGGTTTCTTTGGATGGTACACTCCAAAGGTAGGTAGATACCATCGTTCCTCATTTTCTTGCAGGGGAGGGGCAACCTCCGCATGGCCATTCTCAAATATTTTTCCCATGAATGAGAAAAAATGTTGACTCATCTCTGGTTTCCTCTCAAGTCTAAGTTTGAGAGAAGAAAAGCGGTTGTGAGCCTGCAGCCTGTTGTCAGGAAGGCGGCGTCTTGGCAGTCTGAAGGGCAGAGGAGCCACCCAGCTATTACTGTCATCTTTCTTGAGACCCTGTTCCATTATTGCCATGAAAGTGAGGTCTTCGATAGATGGAGCTAACTTGTTATCATTGCTGGTCAGCAGGAACACTGTGCGGCCTAGGTAAGTATCTTCTCTATTACAGGTAAGTGTTTCTCTGGAGTGTGCAACGGAGAGATCTGACTGTTTAGAGCCGAATCTCTCTTTCACGTGTAGAACACTGGGACATGGCTCAAAGATGGTTGGACGATCTCGTTCTAAGGCATTAGTGAAGAGCGTGTTCACATTGACTGGCTTGTGAGCACTGCCTAAACAGACATTGCCCACGATCACCCATCCCAGACCAAGTTTCTGGGCATAGGGAGCCTCAGGAGGACCATTGACATGTTTGTGGACCTTGTGGAGTCTAATGACATCGCGACCAAGCAGGAACATGATCGGAGTGTTGGGCTCTAGCTCTGGAATGAGGTGAGCGACTGGTTTCAGATGTGGATGGTGAAGGGCAGCACTGGGCGTTGGAATCTCTGTTCTATTATCTGGTATCTCATTACACTCCAGCAGACTTGGTAGAGATTGAACTGTTTTCCCATCCAGTGACTCTATGTAAAAGCCGGAGGCTGTTCTACCCATGTTCTCCGTCACACCTGAACAGGTCTTTAGGGAGTAAGATGCAGTGGGACCTTGAACTTTGAAGATGTCAAAGAATTCAGAACGAGCCAAGGATCTATTGCTCTGTTCATCAAGGATCACATACACTTTCACTGCTTTGTCACGGTGTCCCCCAGGGTAGACCTTGGCCAAACAAATCTTCGAACAAGATCGATCAGTGAGATCTCCTCCACAGACCTGTGTGCACTGAGTAGTGACCTCCGTGGATGGTGTGGGGTGTGGCTCCCCGCCATGCCCTGAAGAGGGTCTAGTTTCTTTGACCCAAGGCGCTGGTCCTGGATGTAGAGCAGAAGTGTGTCTGTCGCTGTCACATTCAGTGCACTTGATACTGCATTGGCACTCTCTGGCAGTGTGTGATGTAGAGGTACAACACTTAAAGCAAATGCCATTCTCTCTGAAGAAGTTCTTCCGTTCCTCTATGGGTTTCTCACGGAATGCACGACACCTTTGAAGAGAGTGTGGCTTTTTGTGGATAGGACATCTCTTATCAGGATCATCTGCTCTCTCTCTGTGTCTATCTTGTTCTGAATGGGCACCCGTGGAAACTTCTGTTTTGTGAACAGAGACCTCTCTTAACCTGCTGGTTTTCCATGGAGGCTTTTCTGACTTGCTGGTGTCTGCTTGGGTTGCAAAGTTGAAACAGGGATCATTCCGGATCCGTGCTTGATGGTGGAGGAAGTCGGCAAAGACCGAGAAGGGGGGAATGCTACCTGGTATTGTTGTTTGTAATTGGATCCGTGATATAGCCACTTCTCCTGGAGGCCATGCGGTAATTTTTGAACAATGGGGTTTACACCTCTGGCTGTGTCCAGGTATAAGAGGCCATGAAGATCTCCCTCTGCCTTGGCAGCCTCCACCTCCATCACTAGATCACTGAGCTCTCTAAGTTTGGAGAAATCTTTGTTGCTGATTTTGGGGAAGTCATCTAGTGCCTGGAACAAAGCTTTCTCGATTACTTCAGCTGAGCCATAACACTCATCCAGCCTATTCCAAATCATCTCCAGTCCTCTCTTTGGTTGGTTTATGTGGACAGATCTGATGCGCATGGCGTGCTCAGCTGACTCTTTTCCCAGCCATTTAACGAGAAGATCCATTTCTTCGTTGTGTGACAAATCTAGGCCTCTTACTGCATTCTGGAAGGAACGACACCAAGCTCTGTAGCTCTCTGGTTGGTCATTAAATTGAAGCAGGCCAGTTGTGACAAGCTCACGTCGTGCAAGAAATCTGACGAAATCCACCATGTGAGAATCATCAGCATGAGTGGGCCGCAGAGCATAACCATGAGGCTGAGGAGACATAGCGTGGCTGCTGCTGTAGGGAGGATGGCGTGCTGCACGGCTGTGTGGAGGCGGTGGTAGCCGTCCATCATCGTCATTATCATCATCATCGTTGTCAAAGGTTACTCCGTGAGGGTGCCTGCCATGTCGAGCCGGAGCATGACCCACATCTGGAGTGAGAAAATGGTCCCGAGACTTACATTCACCTGGAACATGGGTGTGAGTATCGTGGACGTTAGTATGAACAGCAGGGGGAACAGCTCTCTCTGTACTGAGACGTGGGGTGTGTGCAGAGTGGGGTGTACATGGCTCTGCATGTGACCGCTTAGTCTCGTCTCGAAAGGATGGGTCCTCCCCATGTGCTAACTGTCTGTCCTTACATTCTTTACTTTGCTCCTTCACGTAATCTCTCGTGCGCTGAGCGGGGTCGAGCGGTGACGACATGAATGAAAGATTACAGCTGCCTTTTTTCTCACTGGCATCTGTTGCTGCCTCCAGGGCCTCGGCCTCTGCTACTGCTGCGGCAGTTTCCTTTTCTAGAGTCAGCATCTCCATCGAGGCCTCCAGGTGAGCTTTCTCTACCTTCAGTCTCATCTCCTTCTCAGCAAACATCAAGCGTGCTTTGGCTGCCTCAGCTTTGGCCCTAGCCATCGCAGCAGCTGTACTCGTTGCTGATCCCCCAGAACGCGCTGAGAAGCCAGAGGCATAAGACCTTGTCTTTGGAGCAGATGAGTTTGTCTCCATGATCCAGGTGAGTGGATTTTACAGTAGTTGAGCTGCTGAAGATATTAATGTGTGATGATAATTGTCGTAACCACATGAACTCGTTACCTCGTCTGTAGAGTGCTGTCTTTTCACTGTACTGTCTTTCCCTCCTTGAGCGCATGAGAAGGGGAACTGACAGCAAGTGTCAACACCTTTCTTCCATTAACACTCTGAAGACAGCTGTTTTGTCGTCCACAGGTTTATTAATGTAGAAAGTGTGAAACTACAATAAAGATGAAACTCAATATTAATGGTCTGAAGAACTTTCGCTAATCACTTGGTACATTTGCTAGTTATCTGCTGCAACATTACACAAACTTCACAAGTGTTAAAAAATATGAACAAAAATGCATAGGTAAGTATGACATAAACAATATACATACAGACAATGCCACGAAAGATGGAGGATGAGAGCAGATATGAGTGGATCTGTCAGAACATTCATCAACATGTCACACTGTAGTGATTGAACAAACTTCCTCGTCATCCTTACTTCCTGGATCTGACTTCCTGTGACATCACTATGCATTTATTTCTAAGTGTTACCAAACTACACCACTAGGAGGTGCTAAAGAGACAAAAAAGAGACCTTGTTACAACTGTAACAGCACAATGAACATCTCTGATCCAACCTGATCCATCAGTAATACATCAGTCACTATGATCATCTCTGATCAAACCTGATCCATCAGTAATACATCAGTCACTATCAACATCTCTGATCCAACCTGATCCATCAGTAATACATAAGTCACTATGAACATCTCTGATCAAACCTGATCAATCAGTAATACATCAGTCACTATGAACATCTGTGATCAAACCTGACCCATCAGTAATACATCAGTCACTATCAACATCTCTGATCAACCTGATCCATCAGTAATACATCAGTCACTGTGAACATCTCTGATCAAACCTGATTCATCAGTAATACATCAGTCACTATCAACATCTCTGATCAACCTGATCCATCAGTAATACATCAGTCACTGTGAACATCTCTGATCAAACCTGACCCATCAGTAATACATCAGTCACTATCAACATCTCTGATCAAACCTGATCCATCAGTAATACATCAGTCACTATCAACATCTCTGATCAACCTGATCCATCAGTAATACATCAGTCACTGTGAACATCTCTGATCAAACCTTATTCATCAGTAATACATCAGTCACTATCAACATCTGTGATCAAACCTGATCCATCAATAATACATCAGTCACTATCAACATCTCTGATCAAACCTGATCCATCAGTAATACATCCTGTTGGTACTGGTACTGGTACTGGGTTCTGAAAAGTGTGTGGTTCTTCTGGTCCCCAGTGCTGGACCCAAAAACCGGTCCTTAGACAGACAGCAGCCCCACAGGATACTAGAACCTCTGTACTGTAATTGACCTGTAAAACTGCTTTTTCTGACAAACTGCTACTCTACAAGAGTCCAACCACTTTTATCCAGGCTAAACAGAACTGGACTCAACAAGATCTTGTGTTAAAAATCAGTAAACTCACCAAACACATTAAGAGTAGTCTGGTCTTGTTGTGCCATTCCTTCAGCAGTTGTTATAGCCAGTTGGTAAGTTCCAGAATCATCCAGGGTCAAATCTCTCAGTTCCAGAGTTCCAGTGTAAATGTTCAGAGTGACTCTGTCTCTGTAGACAGGATCTGTAGTGTTACCAGAGGAGTCATATCTGATGACGTTATGAACACCATTAAAAGTCCAGGACACTGACAGGAGTGGTGTTGATGATGGAGTGATGGTGGTGTTGAACAGAACTTTGTCTCCCACTGCTCCATACACAGGTCCAGGAGGTAACAGCCCACCCTGACCCTGACACAGTCCTGAGGAAACACACACAGTGGAGACAGGGAGTTATAGATAATCACCCCCTCACATTTCACACCAGATTAAATTAAAACGTCATCCTTTTCACAGATGATCTCATAATAACCTTTACCTTCTCTTCTTTTAGATGGACTTTCACTCAAACGCAAGATTTTTAACTTAATAGATGTTTCATTAATATATAACAATACAAATACATAAGGGTAAAAGAAGTATTCATAGTGAAAGTATGAACACATGAATGTTATCAAAAACTGTCTTGTTAACATTTTGTATTAAACATTTCAGAATTTCCCATAACTGATTTGATCTTTGTATTACTGTAATTAGAAAACAACCTTTACTTTAGAACAGGGAACCTGTTCTTAGGTAATACTGAGATATTGGCTATTTATTAATGTCTATTGCCTATGAGTTTTCATCATGTCATTCTTGTTAGGGGGAGGTAAACCCTGACTTTAGAATAGGGAACCTGTGCTGGATCAATAATGACATCATTCATAGGCGTTAATGATAGTGCTGTGCTTGTTGTCATTGAACCAGTTTCCATTTTAGAACAGGGAACCCATCTCCTGGATGTAAAGGGCTGTAGCCCACAGCAGCTCAATGAAATAGTTTGTCAATATGAATACTTGTTTTACACTTACTCTGGCACTATAAGTAACAAATTCAGACAGTAGGAGCCATTACTTAATATTATGACATTTATTTATTCTATTCTACATTTAAGCTGAAATTGTAATGGACTTTATCTTGCTTTTATTGTTTATTGTTTAGTGTACATTTATTATTTCATTAGTCGTTCCCACTACAGGAGTGGGAATAAAATGTATTTAAGATGGTGCGGTGACGCGGGCCGGGCAGAAGACATGAGCGGAAACGGTCTTTGACCGTGTTTCATAACCTAATGGAATCAGTAAACTTTTGGTTGGACTTTAAGTTTATTTTTGCAGTTTTGTGTTCACTCTATTTTTCAAATAAATTAAACAAAGGAACAACAATAACGCATCTTTATTTTGACTATAACACGCGTCATATAAATGCACCCGTTTTCCGATGAAGCAGATAGAAGTGGGGAAAGTTTCATAGAACAGAGGAAACAAAGGAACAAAACTTAACCTGTTTTTACCACTACACAGACAGTATATTAGGAGCCTATAAATGGTCTACTTACTATGTATCAGTAAGTTGAGATTGAGACCTATTAGTCTGTTATTAAGGATATATCAAGAATAAAGGGCTTATTCGTCAATGATAAGAAACTGATGAATACATCCTTAATAAATTATTAATGATGCTTAACACTTAACTTATTGGACACTAATACAGGCATTTATTAGTCATGTGTTAATGGCTAACATGTCAACCTTAAAATAAAGTGTTACCAAATTATCTTTCTCTGTGCTGCACCACATTATTTAATGTAAACTAATGATGCACTTACTTAATTAATAATACGCTTACTGTTCAACAATAATCAAGTAACAAAACAAAGCCCTGAATGTCTATGAGGTTTAACATAGAGATTCCTGCATCAAGAGACCAGTAAAGGGACTGCAGTAGAGGAATGAAACACAGACACACACACACACACACACACACACACACACACACACACACACACACACACACACACACACACACACACACACACAAAAGGACACAACACAAAACACACACTGCACATTTGACACACTGCAGCAGACACTAGGATACACTAGTCAAACATCTTTCTAAACTAGAACAGGGACACTAGGATCCAGTGTCATATATCCCATTATATTCCATTAGAACAATTCTAACGCAGTAAAGAAATGCTCTATGAACTGGTCTATGGCCTAACATGATGATTTATTTTCATAAAGGATGAGATGTTTTTACCTGTTAACAGGACTATGATCAGGGAGGACACTGCAGTGGGCTCCATTTGGTCTGTTCTCCTCTGTCTGCTCTCTGTGAGGTTTTCACCAAACTCATAAACTCTCACAGACTCAGTGTTAAACCACAGGGTAAAACTCTCTCAATAACAGTCATTCACTTCCTCATTCTCTCACATCAGACCTTTGTACTGTGGAGAAGTCTAATACTCCACAATACAGTAACAATCAGAGAATACTGGAGAGAATTAAAACCTTACATTAAAACACATATATTATTACATGAGTAAATCAATGTTTTAATGTAACTGTTTTATTTACTTACTGAAGAGAAACATACTGACATTAACAAACTGAACATTTCTGTCAAACTTATTAACTGGTCACTCTAATACTTGTATGAAATACAGACAATTAAATAAAGTTTCCTTTGCGTTCATGCAGTTCTTTTTAGTGGAATCATCTCAACAAACTTCAAGGTCCATGAGACTATGTCTGCATCACATCGTAGCAGCTCCTGACAAAATTTCAAGGCAGCTTCAGACAGGACAGTGACACCTGGTGGTTTGCAGAAATTATAGCAGCCATGAACTGGAGACTGTGGAGGAAGCATGCACCCAACACCTCAATGATTTCAGTTTCAATACAATATGGAGGCTACACTAAAACCCTAAGAAGGCTATGTGTGTTCAGTCTGATCTTCTAGTAATCACTGGTCACAAGTGCTTCAAGAAATGTACATGTTGCTATCTGTCTTAATTTCGTACAATAAAATAATCTTTGAAGGTGTTGCCCTTAAACAGTATGAAGACAGTTTAAGCTACAACTGATACTTGAGATGACTATTTATAATTACACTTACCCCTTGTGACTATTCCTGTGACTGGTATATAACCATGAGTCATTCTATAAATTGGGTTAGGGTTAGGGTTAGGGTTAGGGGGTACATTCCACATCCACTGATGATACAAAAAGTATAATATTTTACCTATTAATGGAAGGCATGTTATCACACAAACATTATGTGCATCCTATTCTTCATTTAGCATGAAATTTGTCATGATGTACAAAACCAATAGTCAACAACAACTATTTTTATTTATTTCAAAAGTCCAAATCCAAAGAAAAATTATATTTATTGGGGGCTAACAGGTCGAAATGTTCCCACACTCGCGATCGCCTCTTTCCACTCGTTATATTCTGTGTCTCAGTATCTCTTGGCTCACTATGAAATACACGACCGGTTCTTTCACGCCTCCTTATAGCTTATGATGTACGGATAGCGGAAAACTTCAAATCGGTCAAACCCTTTCCAGGGGGTGTTCCAGAAAGCGGGTTTAGTGAACACTCTGAGTTTGTTAACCCTGAGATGCGGGAAACTGGGTTTTCTGTTCCTGAAAGAGAGTGTTGGAGGAAAAATGTTTCTTGGTCTAAGAAAAAACACTGTAGCTATTTTCGTGTGAGTTAATCAACATAATCATTTTGTATTAAGGATTCATAACTATATAGTCATTTATGTCAAAGTAAATGTGTGAAGTTATTTTATAAACATGTGATCTGAAAATGGAGGAATAAAAAGATAATTTGCGTTTGTCTCTGTCCAGAAAGTGCTGATGGTTGGACATTCAAGGTTACATGGTGCTGCTCTTAAGTGGTTGCAATAAAGTTATACTGCATGAGATTCCTCAAGACTTCAATTGCTTTTCCGAAGCTTAGAATTCATTGCAGATGTAGCATCAGAAGAGAAGCAAATAGTGTGGCAATGAGACTCCACACCTGGTCCTGACCTGGCAGTCACCCCCACAAGAGGTAACTCAAACTCTGGCTCAGTTACCATGGTAACTGACTCTGTGAACGTAACCCTGAGGTTATCCCTGTCTCCTCCCTCCTGCTGAACCAGAAGCAGCTGTCAAACATGGCGTGTCCCTTTCCTCGCTGACCTGATCGACGCTGAAGCCGAATTAATTTGCATAGCCTTACGTCGGGAAAGGATTTTGATTCCAAGTTTCACGTTTATTTAAATAAACGTGAAACTTGACTTTGAAACCCTGATTAGATGTACTATCATTCCCTGATGACTGCCTGATCGAGCGTTACTCTTTTCTTCACAGTCTATCATTTATCTGAACAACATTCTCTGGCCTTACATCTCTAATATTAGACACCGCGGGCTCACTCTGAGATCAGAGCAAATTCTTTGCGTTGCTCTTCATTTTTTTTTGCCAACTGTCTTACAGTAACAAAGATTACACATCACAATATACTACAACTAATATCTCTCATTCTTTGCACTGTCAAGATCTTATGTGATGCAGTGCACTTGATCACAAATGTTGAAGCCAGTGGCCCAGCTCTGTGCATGATTCACAAATGTATCATTAGTGTACCCTGAGCAACCGATTTGCAAATGGTAAGTAAAGCTTTGCACAAATACCATTCCCCACAACGTTCTGGTGTGGCCCACTGCAGGACTAGAGCCCGGGTTGAGATGACAGTAGGCATACTCAAAGCCCGGCTCCAGCGTCTGCGTAAAGTCAGAGTAACCCCAGAGACAGCGTGTGACATTATTTTGCCATGTGTTGTTCTCCATAATAATATTGCCACAATTAGAGGAGAGCAGCTCCCTGCCACACAAATGAACGACCCTGAGGAAGACAGTCCCATCCACCCTGCAGATGTCCTGGATGGAGGAGCCGTCAGAGACATAATTTGCCAAAATCATTTCACAGATTAAGATACCACCACCCCCAGCAGTCAAATAAAGAAAAATCAGTCACATTTTATTTGGTCTTCTTTATTTCCTACAAATACAAATGCAACAATTACTATATTTAGACTCTACCAACAATTAACAATTCCCCTGTGACCATGCACCCACAGTGGCGCCGGAACGAGTTTCAAAGTGGGGGGGCAAGAAAACAGGATAAACCCAGACCTGTATGTAGGGGGTCTGGGGGCATCCTCCCCGGGGGAAGATTTTCTTAATTCTGGCAGCTGAATGCACCATTCTCCTGCAGTTTGAGACAGAGAGAGAGAGAGAGAAAGCCTAAAGGCAGTGGCGTTACCAGGATATCATAGCATGTGCTAGGCTATATTGCCATTTCGCAACTTCTGATTCGATCTAATCAAAACTGTCAAAACACAGACACTGGAGCTGAAGAGCTGGAGCCTTACAAAAGCTCTTGCAAACCAAATTATTATTCTGGAAAAGTAAAGAACAAATGGCATTACAGATCCTTGGAGTAACGTTTGATTCTTAAGTTTTCCGGAATGATAATTTGGTTTGCGAGAGCTTCCAATTTTTTCAGTGGGTTCAGACATTCTACTGAATGCTAATTCAGAGATCGATAGGTTTGGGGTTTTTTTTAGACTAAGGAGACTGCATCATATGTTGTTGAAGTAGCCTGTGTCTGTGTCAGTGTGAACTTACTCAGAGTTGACTGAACCGACTCAGATCAGCTTTTCTGGAACCGAAAACTCAGAGTTTCCCATCTCAGCGTTCATCAACTCAGGGTTCAGGATTAGACTCAGAATTTGTTAAACCTGCTTTCTGGAATACATGATGGTGGGTTTGTTTGTTTTGACTTCAGTTTTGAGTTGTTTGCATTTACTCATAGAGATGCTCTTTCTCACGTGATCATCTAAACCACCACCATCACATTCACTACAGTAATCTCAGGTCCTGATTCGTGGGTTTGGGTGACACACACACCTGTAATGAAAATAAAGGCCCTCAGAATCTGAAACACAATCTGTGTTTTATTAGAAGACTCTGCCTTCGGTCAGTTCATGTCTTACGACAACAGAATTGTAAATTTAAACATGTAGCAGATGTGGATTTAATCTCTCCGTCTCTCTTTATCTGTGGAGTCTCTAAAGTCACTGTCTCGTTTTACCAGTCAGTGAATATAGAACAGGACAATTTAGTTACAGCTCTTACTAAAAACACTGAACTGGGGAACTCAAGACCATAAGGAAAAATACCCATACATGGATCTGAATTAACACACAACTGGGTACTGTTCTTGTTTTTTTTTTTTAAATAATCAGCATCAGTAAAAAGCTATTTCATCTCTGTGTCATGCCTCATCTTGACTTGACTGAAACATGAAAAGACTTTTTAAAGGACAGAGTGTCTTCATATGCTTCACATTGTTTCCAGACTATAAGGACAGAGGTTACATGACACAGACAACACGAAACATAAAGAAACTCAGATATCACAATCTGCAGACAGAATCAAATGCACATTCACTGACTTCTCAAAAGATAAGAACCTAACAGATAAAAAATTGTGAAATTTCTAAGCTAAACACAATGTGAATGAACTTCAATACAACAGCACCCCTCAGTGGACAAAACTCATCAAACAATCAGATTTTCTGCTATGATTTCCACTGCACGAATCTTCCAGATATCAAGAAATATCTGCCCACAGATGACGCTGAAATATAACTCAGGTCAGTCATGTGGTATAAGAGATGCTGATTCAATGTTTTAGACTTAAGATTTTTTGACAATCTACAAAGATTTAGAGAAAAAGAGGACAACTGATGGGCTGACAACTGACGGCTCTACTCTGAGCTCCTCCCGGGTGTCTGAGCTCCTCATCCCATTCACCTGAAGATGAGTCAGTGTATTCTCACTGTACCATTTAATAAAACACATGATATTTCATTATAACACCCATATGAGTCTAATGTGAGTATAAACATTTATAAATGTGTGACAGTCTCACCATCAGACATGCAGATGTTTACAAATGACATGTACACATCACACAGTGTTAACTTATCTGTGACTGCATCAGGACCATTAACCAACAGTAATGAGGAACAGTGAGAGGGAAACTGACCCTGGTCAACACACCCAACAGAGGGAAGACAGGCGGTTACATCTACAGGGTTTCAGCTACAGTCAGTCAGTGTCACACAGATAGACAGAAAAGCTGATGTAGTCTTCATTATTACTTAACAATTAATTCATTTATAGTTACATTTCTCATGAATTACTCCCCCCCCCCCCATTAAGTTTTAATTTAAGTTAAATGACCATAACAGTTTAGGGAGAAGGAAACTACTCTTTATGAAGCACTGAATAAATATTAATGTTTCAGTCCCCTTTGACTTTGACCTGTGCCTGAGACTGGGTCATAAAACCAAACAGAGCTGGAACTGGGTCAGAGTTTTTATGACTCAACCTGTGTGTTGATTTCAGTCAGTGATTGTAAATGATTAAACTGTTTAAGAGGAAATGTGAAGGGGAAAAACACACAGGGTGCTGAAAGACAAGCCCAGAGGCATTTTATTTGATCAAAACACTGAAATTCCTTGGTTCTTAGAAGTGTTGAATGTGGTGGTATTATTGTTTTAATTTTAAGTTTCTTAATTATGTTAAATATAATGTTTCTTTTTAACTTTTCTTTCAGAGAAGACATGGATTTGGTTAGTATATGTAGCTGTGTACACAGTGTTTCTGATATCTGTCTGTTTGAACAGATACAGACACATAAATATGAACAAAAAACTAAAGTTTAACATCAGAGTGGAGAACACAGAAAAACAGTTTCCTGTTACAGCTGACATGAATGTTTATCGTTCTAAAGAATACATTTTCCTGAGTGGGTTCCTGGTTCAAAGGTCCTGTTTATTTTAGTCATTTCAGTTTCCACATAGTGTGTCTATCACACCACAGAGTGGATAACAGTTCTGAATTGGTTACACCAGACTGGATGTGTTTCATACTGTAATTTGTATTTTTTTGAGCATTACACTATGGAGGCGGTTTAATAAATGTCTCCTACTGAGTGAAGATTCTCTGGGCTGGTTGACATCTACCTAAGGGAATAGAGATTGCCTGGAAGTCTTAAGTAAAAAGAACAAAAAAAGCAAAGCAAAGATAATTTGCATCCTGTTTAAAAATGTAAATAATGTATTCCTTTTTTCATAAGGATAAAAAAATAATTGTTTGGACTAATTAAATGAATTAATCCTGATCACCATATTTGAAATATGAAATATTTCAACAACTGTAGTACAGCCAGCTGTAGTGTTGCTTAGGTAATTGCAATCTTTTGCTGTGACATCACAAACACAAATCAGCAGTTATGTATAAACGTGAGGGATTTCAGAATTGTTTGGAAGTAAATAAATAAAATAAATAAAGTAAATAAATAAAGGGGCATTTGAAATAAATACGCTGGTATTGTTGTACCAGACAGATAAATTCTGTAAATAAATTCTGGTCACTGTCAATATTAAACTTCATACTAATATCACTTGGTTATAACTGGAACCTTATTTTTTATCTGCTGGTGTCCATTTGGGGGTGTACCTGCTTAGAGGGAGGAGGCACTCCTTGGAATCTAAAAGCGGGGTAATGTTTAGTGGACTTGCAACATGGTCCAATTTCCATTCACAGCGTGAACCAATCACTGAGGTGAACTGGTATTCATCGCAATTGATGAGTCATCAGCTCTGGTGTCTGTTACATGCGACGCCTGAGTTTTTGCATTGTTTCTGAACACAGTGGCTTGGGCCATGATCAAAGGGACAGGGACAGAGACAGAGAAGGGGAGTGATCAGAGAAAGAAGTCAAGGAAAGGTGAGAAGAGAGGGGTAGGGGAGAGTGTATGCAATTTCAAATATACAAACAAGTACAACAACTTTTATGAGCCCATGTGTTGCAATGTTTAAAGGCTCTCCTCCAATTGCCACCCGACAATATATGTTTATAATTGTATGAAACATTAATTACAAACTCATGTTTAATTATGTAGCAATTATTTTTTGGTAAATTAAGAATGGTTTCCCCCTATGGCTTAAAAACCCTCAGGACAGTCTAGCCTTGAGGAATTTGTGATCCCATGTAAGCAAAGCACCTGCTTACACCAGTACCTCATTCCTGAGAATGATCGTCTAAGGCACCTGGAATAAAGTGTAGTTTTGTGAGGTTCTTTTGGTTTAATAACTAAGTTGTGACTTTATTTTTTCATCATTTGCTGTTATAATCTTCTTCTCTTTTTTTGGGGACGGGGCGGGGGGGGGGGGGGGGGGGGGGGGGGTCGTTTTAATTATAAGACTCGTTGGGCCCTGTTTTGGACACTTATCCCTGGGTTAAAACCTGGGTTCAGACAATAATCTTCCATCACACAGCGTCATAACCAGCATCTATCCTGTTCTCTTCTGTTAGGTTCTGACTTTTATTCTGTGACTACGAGGCCATTCTCACATGTATGAATCTTATTTTGATAGTTTTGTGGCTTCGCGTATAGGGAATATAAGATAAAATCACATTTTTATATAAATGAGCAATAATAGAAAGACACTGAACATCCAATGATAGATAAAAGAAAACTGGAGGCAATTGTTGACAAAAACTCTCTCTCTCAGTATAACATAGCCAAACACAGGAAGAGATTCACTCACTCTCTCAGTATAACATAGTCAAACACAGGAAGAGATTCACTCACTCTCTCACTTTAACACAGTCAAACACAGGAAGAGATTCACTCACTCTCTCACTTTAACACAGTCAAACACAGGAAGGGATTCACTCACTCTCTCAGTTTAACACAGTCAAACACAGGAAGAGATTCACTCACTGTCTCAGTTTAACACAGTCAAACACAGGAAGAGATTCACTCACTGTCTCAGTTTAACACAGTCAAACACAGGAAGAGATTCACTCACTGTCTCAGTTTAACACAGTCAAACACAGGAAGAGATTCACTCACTGTCTCAGTTTAACACAGTCAAACACAGGAAGAGATTCACTCACTGTCTCAGTTTAACACAGTCAAACACAGGAAGAGATTCACTCACTCTCTCACTTTAACACAGTCAAACACAGGAAGGGATTCACTCACTCTCTCAGTTTTACACAGTCAAACACAGGAAGAGATTCACTCACTGTCTCAGTTTAACACAGTCAAACACAGGAAGAGATTCACTCACTCTCTCAGTTTAACACAGTCAAACACAGGAAGAGATTCACTCACTGTCTCAGTTTAACACAGTCAAACACAGGAAGAGATTCTCTCACTCTCTCAGTTTAACACAGTCAAACACAGGAAGAGATTCACTCACTCTCTCAGTTTAACACAGTCAAACACAGGAAGAGATTCTCTCACTCTCTCATTTTAACACAGTCAAACACAGGAAGAGATTCACTCACTGTCTCAGTTTAACACAGTCAAACACAGGAAGAGATTCACTCACTCTCTCAGTTTAACACAGTCAAACACAGGAAGAGATTCTCTCACTCTCTCAGTTTAACACAGTTAAACATAGGAAGAGATTCACTCCCTTTCTCACTTTAAGTGGGATTTTGGTCATCTTTATAAATATGATTTTGTGATTCTGGATAACACACACACACACACATACACATACACATATGCATGTATGCACGCATGCACGCACACACACACACACACACACCCTACAACAATCACAGTAATCATAATCAATTTCATGTGCTTCCTGTGTTATCAGAAAATGTTCAGATTGATATTAAGTTTTTAGTTAAGTTTAGTTTCTGTGATTGCACACAAACACTGTGAACAGTGAGCAGTGAATTTGTCCTCTGCAACACACCAGTAGTGAACACACAGACCAGATGCAGGAGCAGTGGGCGGCCTTCCTTGGTGAGCTTTGGGGTTAAGTGCCTTGCTCAAGCTTGACATGATGGGTTTGTGTGAATTCTCTCCTAGCATCTTTAATGTACTAAACTTTGCCTCCTTTGAGGTGTTCTCCATGAAGCACTCCTTCACTACCTTATCTTTCCTCATAATAGTGGGCCCTATAGTCGATTTCTATAATAAATACAGTGGATAAAATCCTTATAATGGGGGATTTTAATATCCACATCGATGACAACTCTGATTGTCTTAATAAAGCATTTACATTTATTTTAGACACTTTTGGCTTCAGCCAATACGTCTGCGAACCCACTCATTCCAATGGCAACACCTTAGATCTTATTCTAGCCCGCGGCCTAACCGTCTCTCATGTGGTTGCATCTTCCTATTCCACCGCCTTATCTGACCATTTTCTCATTACCTTCCAGGTCACACTCCCCTCTCCTCCTGTAGTCTCTATCGTGGTTCATAGCTGTCGCCA
Organism: Chanos chanos; assembly: GCF_902362185.1. Classification (NCBI taxonomy): domain Eukaryota; kingdom Metazoa; phylum Chordata; class Actinopteri; order Gonorynchiformes; family Chanidae; genus Chanos; species Chanos chanos. Next base: position 43,495,823 of record NC_044503.1, read on the forward strand.
CATTAATGCTTCCACCACTGCCGCGCTCGCTAACCTGCTTCCCGCTGCCCTCACCTCTTTCAGTGATCAACTGCGTCTTTGAACAATCTGACTGTAATGCCTCCCTTTGGCAAAGTGGAAGATATTTGGATGTTTGGAAGATAAGGACTTTTGTTAAATCATTCGCGTTCCTGCACTATGCATAGTGCAGGTGTGATTTACTCCCTTGCCTAAGCAGTGTGCAGAGAGGTCTGGGTAGAGAGTTTGTCTGTATCTTTATAAAGGCTCTGCAGGTCCTTTGGCTGCTAAGCATTACAGCTGGTTTGACTGGTTTGCTCAGATGACCGCATTGAGCGGAGTTGGCAGCTGTACATGGGCCCCCTCATAAGGTGAATCGCATATATGGCTATTGTGCTCTGTTGTTTTCCCACCATTTCATCAAAACATACATTCATTGTATCTGTTGATGCAACAGTTCCATTGTTACCTTCCTGAGAAAATTGACTTGGGCTGTCATGGCAACTAATTCAGTTTGAAATTCTGTGTGAATTCATTAAGCATTAAATATTTCAGTATTTCTACTAAAATTTCATTACATTTTCCAATATTTGCTTTCACTTCATGCACATATTCAGATTGCTCTGTCTGAAAACAGAACGAATGCTGATGAGTTTTTGGTGTATGAAGGAACAAAATATAACTACATTGGAAACACAACTATACTAGTAACACAAAAACTGTTGGATTAAGGAGAAAGAAGATTTTTAGAGAAGAGTTTCTATCCTATTCTGCTGGACAGAAATAGGAATTATTTTGTGTAGTGGAATGGCCGATTCTGATTCAGCACTACCTGAGGAAGATATGAATACAGTGGCATGATTGTGTGCCTCTAGAGCCAGCAAAATGTTGAATCTTACCTGACGAATGAATATTGTTAACATGCTGACGAAGATTCTGTAGTTGCCCCCCGAATCAGGCCCTTTTTGCTGTGAGGCAACAGCACTACTCACTCTGCTGCCATGCCACCCTTGGTACAAATTACTGTTGAAAAATACTTATTCACATTTCCCTAGAGAACTGCAGTAACGCTTAACTCATCAAGAATCGGTAACGCAGCATCATTTGAATGTAAGATTATTCCCACCAACCGAGGGATGCTTATAGCCCTATATATATATATATATGTATATATATCTTTACTGTAAATAGTTTCTATGTCCAATACAAAACAAAATATTTTGATTTATATAACATTTTTTTTTCAGTTTCTGATTGTTCAGTGTCCCCTAGTTAAAGGGGTGCTGGTGGTGGTGGGGTTCAGACAGTTCATAAAACTTAGTTTTCTTAAAAACTAAGCACCGTCCTTATGCACAACAAAGACTGATCATAGCACCATCCTCATGCACAACAAAGACTGACCATAGCACCGTCCTTATGCACAACAAAGACTGACCATAGCACCGTCCTTATGCACAACAAAGACTGACCATAGCACCATCCTCATACACAGTAAAGACTGACCATAGCACCATCCTCATGCACAACAAAGACTGATCATAGCAGCATCCAGACCATTTGGCCATAGACAGATAAGAGTAAATTACCACTATGGACAGATCAGGGGGGTATTTCAAGAAGCGGGTTTAACAAACTCTGAGTTTAATTCTGAACTCTGAGTTGATGAACCCTGAGATGGGAAACTCTGAGCTTTCGGTTCCAGAAAAGCTGATCTGAGCTAGCTCGATCGACTCTGAGTATGTTAACTCCGAGTTAAGCGCGTGCCTGACAATTCTAAAAAGCCATCATCAATGGAGCTCCGATACTACGATTCACCATGGCAACCGGCGAAAACAAAAGTCGTTTTACTTCACCCCGCTGCAGTTAGAAATTCTCATACGTATTTATGGTGAGTATGAGCAAAATTTGGGGCGGCACGGTGACGCAGCGGGTAGCACTGTCGCCTCACAACAAAAAGGTGTTTGGTTCGGTTCCCACCTGCATCGGCAAAGGTGAGACAGTTGGCGTGGGAGAGAATTGCTGAAGTCTCTTCATTTAGCATGTAAGCACACTTTCTTTTAATATTACAGGTGGAAGTGGTGGAATGTAATTGAATAAAATTCTGTTTTCTTTTAGGAGTAATCCTACGGCCACAAAGCGCACTTGGTAGCCGCTGAAAATGAAATATAAAAACATAGTTCAAACAGGTAATACACATTTTGCTTAGGCCTATAGGCTCATGATTGTACCTCATTTTGGTTTTAATCATATTTGACATATTAAACCAAGTAAATGTCATTCAGTGGCTATTTCAACTTGGAGTAGCTTTAACCCCCAACAGAATGCTGTTTTAAGACACACAAATGTCCTCTCACCTAATATCCTGCTTAGCAGATTAACATTTGGACTGTAAATACTCCCAGAGATTTTGCCAATTATAGTAGTTTAAAGTATACTGAAACAGAATGCTCTTCATCACTGGATGATAATGAAGACACGTTGTCTGCTGCCACAGAGAGGGATTCAGAAAGGCCTACTGTGGTTTACATTAATATTATGTATGGTAGCTACTGATATTTCTCTCCCTATTAAAATGTTTTTACATTCTTGTGCGGAATTTTGAGTTTAAAATGCACATTGAAGGGATGACATGTTCTTATCCTTTTTAACAGAGCATGACTGGGCATTACCAGGAGGAGAGTCCATCAACCTCCACAGCACAGACTGACACAGTGAGATGTTCAATAAATGCCAGGTTAATTCTGCATGTAGATCTGTAGAATTTAATGTCATCCTTATGTTTTCTCAGTTATGAATTAAAGAGGAAAATGGCTAAAACTGACTGAGAAATGATGCACTCGCAGTGGCAGATTAAATGGCCTATCTTGAAATTCAATTACTGGAACAGCAGTTAGAGGTGGGTGCGTGGTCACAGGTGAATTGTTAATTGTTGGAACAATCTAAATATAGTAATTGTTGCATTTGTAGGAAACAAAGAAGACCAAATAAAATGTGACTGATTTTTCTTTATTTGACTGCGGGGGGTGGTGGTATCTTAATCTGTGAAATGTTTTTGGCAAATTCTCTCGGATGGCTCCTCCATCCAGGACATCTGCAGGGTGGATGGGACTGTCTTCCTCAGGGTGGTTCATTTGTGTGGCAGGGTGCTGCTCTCCTCTAATTGTGGCAATATTATTATGGAGAACAACACATGGCAAAATAATGTCACATGCCGTCTCTGGGGTTACCCTGAGTTTACGCAGACGCTGGAGCCAGGCTTTGAGCATGCCTGTTGTCATCTCAACCTGGGCTCTAGTCCTGCAGTGGGCCACACTGGAATGTTGTTGGGGGCCCAGCTCAGGGTCAGGGTAAGGGCTCAACAGAGAGGGATGGCATGGGTGCTCTCTGTCACCAAGCAGGTGGCCATCAAACTCTCCTGTAATTATATAGTGGATACATTTTAAGGGTGTTAAAAGAAGGAGACAAGGAATGGTATTTGTGCAAAGGTTTACTTACCATGTGCAAATCTGTTGCTCAGGGTACACTAATGATACATTCGTATATCACGCACAGAGCTGGGCCACTGGCTTCGACATTTGTGATCAAATGCGCTGCATCACATATGATCTTGACAGTGCAGAGAATGAGAAATATTAGTTGCAGTATATTTTGATGTATAGTCTTTGTTATTGTAAGACAATAGTCAGTGTACCTGCACATTAATGCTGTGGAAAGACTTCCTATTCACATAGTCAACTTCATTAACTGAAGGAGCAGTGATAGGGATCTGTGTACCATCGATGCAGCCCATGACACTGGGAAACGCTGCAACATAAAAACTAACGACTGATCCCAGTCTGAGGTCGCAGCAGAATGTCATGAACACGATATAATTTAAAATATCGTTACCTTTAACTGAATGATTCTACATCAGTCACCTGCAATCCTGTGTAATTCCTCTTTGATGGTCCTTAGAGGTCTGACACTAGGAAAATGTGCAGTAGCCGTTTAAGTACAAGGGACACTTTCTTATGGCTCTACAAACAGTTGCTTTCCCGATATACTCGGCGTCGCCAGTGTGATAAAGGAAACTCCCGTCCGCAAAAAAACAAAAAAACAAAAAAAGAAGAGCAAAGAACTTGCTCCGATCTGAGAGCAAGAAGTCCACGGCGTGTAATATTAGGGATGTAGGCCGCAGTTGTTCGGATAAATGATAGATTGTGATGAAAAACGGCAAAGCTCGATTATGTAGTCATCAGAGAATGATAATACATCTAATCGGGGTCTCAAAAACCTCTCCCGACATAAGGCTATGCGACGAAACGTCGGGTTAGCGACGAAACGAGATGCCATGTTTGACAGATGCTTCAGGTTCAGTCAAGTTCAAGTTCAAGTTCAAGTTTATTTAGAGCCCAATATCACTGTTTATAGTCTCAAAGGGCTTTACAGGCCACAACAGTCAAATCAAAATATGAGCCAGAGTTTGAGTTACCTCGCTTTCTGAAACGGAAAACCCTGAGTTTCCCTCATCTCAGGGTTAACAAACTCAGAGTTTCCACTAAACCCGCTTCTTGAAATACCCGACCAGGACGACAGCTCTCTAAGGACCAGCTGAAGATCAGCTAGGAGGGTAGCAGCCTGTGATGAACCAAACTCAGACAATGCCACCATTTCAGTCCATATATCTACTCTTACGTGTTGACCTTATACAATAAAAGAAAAAAGTAAACTGTGTGTCATTACAAAACAACTTAGTGTATTAACTAAGAACAAACCCTGTAACCATAACTGGGTTACACGATTTTGTAATGAGTGGATAACAAATTAAACACATTTTTTGGAAATTGTAAATTAATACTCATAACAAATTCATAACACAGAAGGAACCATATCTGGTATCTCAAGAAAGTGCACAATGACAGCGGCACGATGAGGCACTTGTTATAGGATGATTTCTCAGTTAGAGATGAAATTTTACTTAAACTGAGTCCTTATTAACACTATCCAAACTTCAAGGAGTATCTCCTCCCTCTGGGCACAAACACTCTTAAAGGCAACTCCCCTGTTTCCAGATCAGATAAAGACCCAGCACCTTTCTGTCTGTCAGTCAGTCAGAAAGTATGTTCAAGAAATCCATGGTATTTCAACATTTTTTTTTTCTTTTGAAACATTTTAAATATTTTCTTGTATGTAATGTGTTTAAACTGTGAGGTACAGCTGTATGCACAGGCCCATTTAAAAAAAAATCATTGAAATACTTGTTGGCAAGCAGACTGAATGTCACACTGTTGTTCAGTTAATATATTATACATGATCTTAAAACATTGTTTTTAACTTTTCACATATTAAAACCATATGCTGCTGATTTGATAAATATATGGAGTTCTGTACATAGGGTTTCTATCGTCAGTCAGTTATAATCAAGTACAGACACATCCCCAAACAGGGAGGTCAAGTTTAACATCACATATTAAAACAGAGAAAAACACAATTTCCTGTTGCAGTTCTAAGGAATGTGTCTTCTGTCAGAGCACACACACTAATGCTTTACTCCCTGGTTTAAAGGTCACATATATTTTAGCCGTTTTAGTTTCCGTGTTCCCTCTGTCTGCCCTTCACCAATGACACCTGGCTCCATTAACTTCTGATCTAACCGATCAGGAAACATTGCTCAGGATATAGATGAGGTGAAGAATTCTCAGCTGCGTTTTCACAGAATATGTTAGGGTGTGTGGAATGGGTAGAACGTGTTGTGTTAGGGTTTCAGGATTTGGAGTAATTTTGACATAACATGCCCATAACATGCCCAGTACTTTCTAAATAAGTATTTTGAGATTTAGGCACATTCTGACCTAACTCCTAATATGAATTGGTAACTATGGGTATTGAGTCAGGTTTAATGTCTTAATTTACATGTATGTACAAAGGTTTTAATGGTATGTGTTCTAGTCAATAAAAGGGACAAATTTTAAAAGAATTATAAACTTCCAGTCGTTACGTGCGACGCACTGTGCGTTTTATTTGTGTGTGTCTTGTTTTGTCTGTGTCTTGTTTTTTTCCCCTCTCCTTTCTCCACTCTCCTAGGTGTCCAGCTGCGGTGCGAAGCAGCTGCCAATCGTCATCTGGACTAGTGTTGCGCCCCACCTTCTCGTCCCAAACGACCAACTAGGGGCGGAGTGTCCCTTTCACCTCTGCCAACCCGACACGGGCCACCTAAATTTAAAGTAGCTGTATCTGTTCTGTTTCAGATTTTGATCTCATTGTTTGACTCTGTGCTTTCGTGTTTTTGCTATTCATCAAATTTGTTGTTCTGTGTTTGACTTTGTATTTTTGTTACTGTCTTCGTTTGTGGATCGTGGGGAGAAGGACAGGTAAGGTAGGGGATCCCCGCTGTAATGTTTCACTGTGTATAGGGATAGGTTAGAGGCGGGTGCCACTATTCATTAGATCGCTACTGTAGTCAGGTTTCCTTTGGCTCTGCCACCTTTTTGTTTTGTAGTTTAGCGTGTTTTTTTTTCATGTAGGTATTTAGAGTGGTTTTTGTTTTGCTTGTTTCTTTCCTTTGGCACCGTCTGTCGTCCTCTCACCATTCCTGTGTGTATTTGTACTGTAAATAGTTTTGTATATATATTTGTGAATGTTATTGTTATTGTTTGCCCCCCCCCCACCCTATAAATACAATTAAAACATTGTGCACTTTTCTGTACATTGATTCCCCGTGTCCATGTTTTCCCTCACCATCACACCGACCCAAACCAACACAAATGGTGGGATCCCTTTATGCTATGTCCCCTCTACATAGCCCTAGACATCATATCACACCTGGGATGTAATATAAATTGGGGGCTCGTCCGGGATAGTTTTCCTGGTTTCTCTTTTTTTCCCAACCCATGTTTGGATTTTTGTTTTTCGGATCTGCGCATTATGTGCATTTGTGCATTGTGGACGGTGTTGTGGTTTGAGCAATGGCTCAATTTAGTGTGGAGGAGTTCCTCAGGAACCCCACAGTGGACCGGCTGGATTTGTGCCGCAAGGATGACCTCCTATTGTTGGCCGATCATTTTGGCATTGAGGTTAGAAGGCAGGTTTTGAAAAAAGTTCTTAAGCTGGTATTTGAAGGTTTAGTGGAGCAGGGTGTGTTCGCGCTGGGTGCATCTGCGCAAGCTGTGGGAGATGTTCCCGCAGCTGAGCGGTCCGAGGCTCGGGAGGTAGCACAGACTGAGGCTGATGTGGAGGCTGAGTCCACTGTAACCAAGAGTGGAGGCTCCCTGTCTGGTGGTTGTGATCCTCGGCTGAGAGTGCATTTGGTTGAAGTCTGAAGTTGATTCAAATTGAAGTTGATTCATATTTTAGTGCTTTTGAGCACATTGCAGCTTCATTGCAACGGCTTAAAGAGGTCTGGCCATTATTGTTGCAATGTAAGTTTGTAGGAAAGGCACAGGAGGTCTGTTATGCGCTGTCGCTGGCTGAAAGCTTGCAGTACGACACTGTCAAGGCAGCTGTACTACGCGCCTATGAACTGGTGCCCGAGGCTTATCGGCAGTGTTTCCGAAACCACAGAAAGTCATTGAGTCAAACATTTGTGGAGTTTGTGAGAGAGAAGGGAATTCGTCTAATAAGGTGACCGATTTTGCGTCTCTTTGCAAGCTCGTCCTCTTGGAGGAGTTTAAGAATTCTTTGCCTGAACGAATGGCGCTATATTTAAATGAACAGAAAGTACAGTCACTGTCTCAGGCAGCTGTGCTGGTGGATGAGTTCAGTTTGACGCACAAGACTGTTTGTGTCTGATCGTGACCCGAACCCAGAGTGGAAATGTTTTTATTGTCAGTCGGAACATTTGGATCAGTCAAAAAGCGTGGGTCTCGGAGCCTTCCAAAATTCCTGTTACTGTTAAACCCATTCCTGACCCTAGTTATAATCCTTTTTTGTTAAAAGGGCTCGTGTCAAAGTCTGGTAAATCGGAGGAGCAGAAACCCATGGTCATGCTGCATGATACTGGTGATGCGCAGTCATTTATTTGCTCTGACACACTGGATTTCTCAGATGACACCTTTGTTGGGTCTTATGTACTGGTACAGGGGTTTGAGATGGGTTGTCTTAAAGTTCCTCTGCACATGATTCACCTACAGTCTGACCTTGTTAACGGCTTTGCTAAAGTAGGGGTAAGATCGCCGGTAAAAGGGATTGCCTTAATTTTGAGAAATGATCTGGGGGGTGATAAGGTTAGGGTTAGGGTTAGGGTTAGAGGTGAGTGCTATACCCGTGGAGCAGCCTCAGGCTGATGGGCCTGCTCATGAGTTTCCCTCTCCGTGTTTTACTTGTGTAGTGACTCATGCTCAGTCCTGTAAATACAGATGTGCTGCCGAGTTTTCTGGTTCATCTCATCACCTTCATACAAGTACTTAGTCCACACAGAATATACATACAAATATAAACAACAACTTATTACAAAATATATGTAAATCAGATACATACACAGGCTATTTTAATAAGAAGCTGTCATTTTTTATGATCCTTCACACAAACATCATTTATGCTCATTCATTTATGCTCTTTTTCACTGAAATTAAATCAAATTTACAAACAAATATTTACAGTCAGAACACTCTCTGAGTGAACAGTGTTCATCATTAGGTCTAGTATTACACATGTCACAGTACACAATGATGCAGTGACTGTCTTCACACTGTGAGAGGGGAACTGTAGTATGTGGACTGCTGTGTGCAAGTATTGTTCATAAAGCAGATAACAGTGTGGAATAAATGAAGTGTACTCATAATCATCTAATTTTAATAAAGTAAAACACCAGGCCAGCGACTCCTCCTATGACGATTATCACAGCAATAACAATTCCAGCAATAGCTCCTCCAGAGAGACCCCCTCCTCCTCCACCGAGAGACCCCTCATCTACACACACACACACACACACACACACACACACGACAAATATCACATCATTGTTGCGGTTTATAGTCAGATATCACACATCATATAACTTATAACAGTATCATAACAGTATATTATATACAGAACTGTGTGTAAACTTACAGTGAAACCTTACCTTTAACTGTTAAATGATGGTGAACTGTTGTGTTGAGTGAGGTGACACTGTTCCAGGCTGTGCAGGTGTAATTCCCACTGTCTGTGTAGTTAAAATTCTCTATGGAATATGAGGCTGTAGTTTCTCCTGTTTCTCTTCCATTCAACATCCAGATGAAGGAGGCAGGAGGTGTGGATTCAGCAGAGCACGTCAGACTCACCTTTGACCCCACCTCCACCTCATTCGGTCCACTGATGGCTACGTTCTCTGGTCCATCTGAAACACAGAGGCATCATGGGATGGTGTTAATCTGTTATTCTACTCATTTCTATTGTGTCTGCTATTCTATTCATTCTATAGTCTCTGTGTTGGTGAATTATCATCAGTAAAGTGAATGTGTGTGACACTCACAGTTGACAGTCATTGTGTAGGTTGCAGTGCCAGAGGTGACAGGGTTACTGAGTCTACACTGGTATTCTCCACTGTCTGATCTCCTCACTGGACTGATGGACACTGATCTCAGATCAGCAGAGAAGATGATGTTATTGCTAGGAGACAGAGGTTGACCATCCTTCATCCATTCTGTGGTGATGACGGAGCCAGTTCCCTCACAGGTTAAATTAGCAGAACTTTGACCTTCCTTTAGGCATTCTGGGGTAACATTGAGGGAAACTCCAGATATTCCCTCTGAAATGAAAGAGGATAAAATCAGATGTTTAAATCAGGACTGTCTCAGTACCCCATCCTGAGAGGACTTCTGTCCTGTGTCAGTTCAGACAGGTTCCTCCTGATGATGCAGTGGAGAATTCAGACAGACCAGAAGTTCCACTGGGGACAGATTTACTGTTGACTGGTTTCCACTGCCTCTCTGCAGCAGGGAATGTGAACAAAACCAGGTAATAACAGGGATCAGGTGGGGGGCGGGGACAGGAATACCCAGGAACAAACAGAAGCACATGGCATGAAATAAACAGAATGGCCAACTTGACAGCCGAATTCCACAGTCCTGGCAGATGTACCGACAACCTTACTGTAGTTTTAAAAGCAAGACACTACGACATTTTGAGAAGTTAGCAAGGAGTATGCTATTCTAACCGAGCGCATGGATTGAAATGATCAAGATGATGAGGAAAATGATCAAAAATGGGTGTGAAAGGGCCCATGGTGACATGAGAGCAGACACCCCACCAGTCAATGTTCATGTATAAGAGTGGGGAAGATTGAATTGTTGAAGTGCTCTGTGCAATGGAGTGCATTGCATTAACCTGTGCACTAGAAATTGTAACCAGAGGTTGTACTGGAGCTTTTCCCAGTGTACTGTAATATGTGCAGTGCACTTGTAAGAGCAGTAGAAATAGAAACTTCGTTTCAGTTGAATGCCCTGTCTCATCTCTCTTCATTTGACTGGCTATCTCTGCATGTTCTTAGACAGAAGTAGATTTTTACAAGTATTCACATGATTGGCATGTACTAAAATTTTTCACCCTTTCGCTGGAACAATAATATAATATATTCTTCATATTATAAGGCAGGATCATAGACTGTTCCCTATCTTTTTCCAAGCAAAAATCCTAAATGTAATAATGGGAGGTTAGTAAAATTCACATCATAATTGTGTAAACGTAGCTTTTACAAAAGTCCAGGTTGGGCTGCCAATTTATGTAACTGTAAATTAAATTTCTACATCAAGTAACCTGCTATGATCAGAAACAATCCATAATGACTGGAACCCACTTGGTGCCACAGAAGTCAGGCAAGGATTGTGGTATTAATGTTAGAACTGTTGGCCCTTTCATCACATCTATTAACACAAAGATAATGTGCATTGGTGTCTAATTCACACATTTACTGCCTCTGTATGGTAAATATACAATCTTTAAGACCTTTTTTCATAAATACACCACATTTACGCACCATTAAGGTCATTTATTTGTAGATTAATGGAAATGTATAAAACTGCAAAAAGGATAAATATGTTAAGAATACTTCTACTGTTCATACAACAGGGAGATACAATAAACACATATGACAGCAATCAGCAGTCTTAGGTAGAGCAGTAATAATAAATAAATACATGACAAAAGTGTGACAAATTGTGCAAATTACAAATATATATGAGCATATATGGCAAACCTGATACCGTAAGTCATATATGTACTATTATTGTAAGAGCCACATTTTCTCCCCACTTTGGTTCTACTATTCAGTGTTCATCGCCAGTCTGACTGATTGTATTCCTGACTTGCATTTTTCAGTAAGCCTCCTGGATTTTGCACATGCATCCAGTCTCTCACGCCTCTCCAGACAATTATACACTTCATATAAGAATTTTTTGTACTTAATATGAAATTCAAATAGTGTTATTTTTCTTGATTCATGTAAAATGCTATTTATTAAAATATTTAAAACTTCATTTTAAATATAATCTTTTCTTTCCATCAAACTCACATCAATTTCTCCTGTTACTGAGAGTTCCCAGCCTTATCAGTCAATTTGTTAAAAACACCGCATTTACAGATATAAAAAAAGAAGATTGGCTTAAACTTGTGCATTGCTTGCTGACCTCGTTATACACCATGAAGCTCACACTGTAGGTTATCTGTCAGCGCCTATCTGGTCTGTGTTGTTCACTCGTTCCCCAGCCAGGCAATTCAGATGTGGTGCTGCTGACTTTGGCAATCTCCGTTTGTTAAATTTTGTGGAAATACATTGTAGGAGTGGGCTGGACAGCATACACTGCAATCCTAACCAGTTACATTTGTCCTAATAAATGCTTGGTCCCTATCAAACAAGAACTTTATTTTAAAAGACAACTTTACATCTCGTCGTTTGGACTTTTTATTTGTAACTGAGACCTAGCTTAACGTTGATGATCTCTGTCCTCCCCACTGCAGCTTCTTAAATTCCCCACTGGTCATGGAGGTGGCTTAACCGCCATTTTTAAAAACTGTTTCAAATGCAGATTTATGCCTGTCAATGCCTACTCTACTTTTGAGGTGCAACTTTTAAAGATTAATGTCACTACCCCTGTCCTATGTGCATTGGTGTACAGACCACCGAACACCAACCGTAATTTTATTCAAGAGTTTTCTGATCTTCCACTATTTACAGCCTCTCACACTGATAAACTGCTGATTGTAGGGGATTTTAGTTTTTATATTCGTTGCCCATCAAAACCTATGGTCAATGAGTTTTTATGCTTTTTAAATTCTTTCAATTCACTCAATCAGTGTCAGGTCCAACACAGCAGAGGGGTCACACACTAGACCTCATTTTATCATCTGGTTTCTCCATTTCCAACCATGACGTAGTTGATACTGGTGTCTCTACTACTCATTTCTCCAACACATACACGCTTACTCAACTACCTCATATCTTATATGCCCTTTCCTCCCGTACTGACACTGAGGAGCTAGTTACTCTCTTCAACTTATCCTGCTCTGACATTCTGGACTGTGTTGCTCCTTTAAAACTAAAAAGACCCAAGGCCAACACAGTCTGCACCCCACGGCTGAATGACTCCATCCGTACTCTTAGACGAGCTTGTAGGAGAGCAGAGCGCAAATGGAAAAAAGACAAACTCCAGGTCTCACACAAAATATTAAGAGATTGTTTAGAGCTTTACCAAAGCTCTGTTAAGTCAGCTAAGGGACAATATTATGCTTAGTGCAGCCTTTGACACCATAGACCATACAATACCGTCAGGTAGACTGAAGAACTGGGTTGGACTTTCTGGCTCAGCCCAAAACTGGTTTAAGTCCTATCTGCAGAACAGGGATTATTTTGTCTCCATCGGCAACTATGCATCAGAGTGATTCAATCCTTGGGCCTCTTTTATTTAACCCGTACATGCTACTATTAAGCAAAATTATCCATAATAACGAAATTGCTTGTTAATGGTTGTTGCCTGGTACCGGTTTCAGCCATGCCGTGAAATCTTAGTTGAATAGTCCATTTTCAATGAAGCTGCACTTCCCCACGTCGTGTCGTCGCTAGCTATCGTGGACAGTGCATCTGCTCTGAGCATCCAGGCCACAAACAAAATATGAGTGTTATTCGTTCCGCTATCCTGATCTGCGTGGCATTAATGTGAGAGGCATTCGGTAAATCATTAAAAAAAAAAAAGTTATCAATTATTTTGAGATTTTAAATTGTAATGTCAGAAAAAAACAATGGTACTTCCCATGTCTTAGCATTTTAAGACCTTTGAAAGATTGATTTAAGACATTTTAATACTAATTAAGGCCTTATTTTTAAATTAATTAATTCAATGCCTTTTAACACTAGAAGCGCCAAGCGCCGGTCATTTTTTAAGATGCTGTAGGGTGTTATTATACTGAATGAATTGGCATTCGCAAAATTCCTGCCAACTATCTAAGTCATAGAATAACTAGTTACGCCCCTGTACGTGTCGCGATGCTGTATTTTTTCTACAGCATCCCGACACACAGGATACTAAATTGATATTACATAATGTGCAAAAATGACGGCAATAATTTAATAACTATGAAGCGCATTTTTGTTTCATGTAGGCCTACATATGACTGATAGTTTGTGTGTAGACTATGGTAAGCTTTATTCTCATGTCACGACATTACATTATTTTAGAGCTGCGACAATAATTTACAATATTAAAATGCAAATGTTTTGTAAAGCGTACAGAGGCGTAACTAATTATTATATGACTTAGATAGTGAGCAGGAATTTTGCGAATGCTAATTCATTCAGTATAATAACACCCTACGCAAGAGACGAAACAGTATGGGTTGAACAAACTGTTGGCAACACTCGGGGTAGAGCGCGAGAGTGCAATATCATGAGAGAAACCCCAGGGCCCACATGTTATACCAAGGACAATATTACAAGTCCATTGAGCAGTTTACTGTGTTTGACTGACACAGAAATGTGGTGAAAGATTCAGAAATACTCTGAAGCAGAAACTGATCGAAATGATGCTGATAAGTTCAAACTGTGGGTCTCCTGTATTTGAGAGGTATCACGAGCGGTAAAAGCACGAACCTGGATGACTACTGGTCTGCTAACTTGGGAAGTCCCATTTTCAGAGACGGATGTCTCGACAGAGATTCCAAGATATCATGCGCTATCTGCGCTTTGATGACAAGAATACAAGGGCTGCCCACCTTGTGACAGATAAATTTTCTATATTAGATTTTCGATAAAGTATTGCTTCTTACACACCTAGTGAGAACATAACTGTAGATGAACAACTGTTCTCTATCAAATCGTTAATGTGTCGTTTTACACAGTACATGGCCATTAAACCGGGCTAGTTTGCTATTAAATTCTGGGTGGCCGCTGACATTGAAACAAAACACATGTTGAATGCAATTCTCTATCTAGGGAAAGATGACAGTAGGCCGACAGTAGGCCGAAAATTTCTTCACCTCGTTGGCACTGGCAAACAATCTTTTGGTCTACGTTGAAGGCAACTTCTGAGTTGGTCAGTTGACCAAGTGATTCATGACGTGGTCATTAGGAGGGGGTTGGGATCACACCTAGGCTATTGTTCTAACAATAGACTATGGCACTCTATTGGGAGGGGGTTGGGAGGTGTTACTCGTAGGTTACTTGGCAGGCTAGGTGTTAGGCTACTCATAGCCCACTGAACGCCTTGAAAAGTCGTAGTGTTTGCTTCTATCATGGCACAGATGTGGTAGATCATTAATTTCTTAAAACGCAAGCTTGATATGCTCGGCTGGGCTTATTATGTGGTATAAACGATACTTTCATGGAGACAGATGTTTTGATTTACACGCATTGTAATTCTCAACCAATTCCTGCCTGTCTTGTCATCCCAATACGTTGTTCTAGCGAGTAAGCATAAAATCCAGTTTAGAAGCCCTGGTGGCTTGCATCTGTTTGCGTTGATTAAATAATCTGTTTTCTTATTGTTGCACTCACCTTGTGGGCGTAACACCCTTCATGCAATAAATTATGATGATGTTCCCTGTACAGCAAGAAAATTCAATAACTTGTCTTAATGAGTGCCCTTCTGATGGAGAAAACGTGATGCAACACCCTATAAGGTGCCCTTACAGTGGTCTAAACTCGACATTCCCTATGTGTGCTCTTCCAATGGAAAAGGGTGCCGTTATAAAGTGCCCTCTATGCCGCCCCTACATGACAGTGTCCCGAAGTGTCCAGCAGAGAAAATGGGATGCAGTGCTGTATAGGGCACCTCTGCACTTCTTAGGAAACGGCTTCAACCAGTTTCTTTAGCTTACCAAACTTTACCTCCTTTGAGGTTCTCTCCATGAAACAATCCTGCACGACCTCATCTTTCCTTACAGCGTTCTATGGCCCCCCAAGGGCCCTATAGTCAATTTCTAGATGAATTCTCTGGATTCATCTCTAATATTATAACTACATTGGATAAAATCCTTATAATGGGGGATTTTAAAATGCACATCAATAACAATTCTGATTCTCTTAATACATCTTTCAAAACTATTATAGACACTTCTGGCTTTAACCAATATGTCCACAAACCCACTCCTCCCAATGGTAACACCTTAGATCTCATTCTAGCTCATGACCTAAATGTCTCTCACGTAGTTGAATCTTCCTGCTTAATGTCTGATTGTAAAACTGTGTCGTGTCATGAATATTGTAGCCAGCAAAGTCAACACACTCAATACCTGTAAGCTGAAGTTAGATAATGTAATTTAAGTTTTTCATTCTTTCCAATGTACCCTGTCAGTCTTTGCTCCTCTCTGTTATTTGTAATGCACTCTCCTGCTCAGAGTAGCCCTCTCACTGACAAATTAGTTGCATCATCATCATATCAGGCTCCTGTAGCATAATGTTGAGTGCTATACAAAATGAGATTAAAATCTTGTTAAAATCTTTGGAGCCGACTAAATCAGACTCATGGAGGTCATACTGCCCATATTGTGACAATTAGTCTCATCAGGCTATTGTAATGCATTATTGATGATGTTGTATCGTTATCAAGTATATGACAATAATGCGCGATTCTTTCAGTGTTTGCTTTACCTTAGGTTCTCCGTCTGTTTAGAACTGTGTTCGCTGTCTGGTAGCGTTGTTAGCTCACTTTACTAGGGAGTTTGTATTGAATTCCTGTCGCATCAGCTGCCGAGTTGCTGATTTGCATTTGTTTGTTACTCTCGGTCTCAGTCAATTTATGCTTTGCTCTGAGGGGGCGGGGCTGTAGCCAGCCCTTAAGCCGCGAACGCGGTAGTCACAAGACTCTTTAGGAATAGTGCTTCCGCCAAGCGGCAGCTGTAGCGGCAGCTGTAGCGGTCTCGTCTCCCTTGTCTCGTCTGACGAAGACTCGGTCGGACTAAGACAAGGGAGTCTACCTGCGGGAGTCCACCGAGGAAGGACATCGAGGAAGCCGAGACAACTGCTGC
Organism: Chanos chanos; assembly: GCF_902362185.1. Lineage (NCBI taxonomy): Eukaryota > Metazoa > Chordata > Actinopteri > Gonorynchiformes > Chanidae > Chanos > Chanos chanos. The sequence continues at coordinate 43,512,233 of NC_044503.1, forward strand.
CTGTCTGCCGTACACTAAGCGATTTATTTTCATCTTGATTTATTTTATTCTCACTTGCTTATCTGTGTAATTGTGTCTCTTCCATACCTCCTAAAAAACCTTGTCCCCCTCACACTAATCATGTGTCATCTCCCTATTCCTGTTCAAGTTTCCTCTTACAATCTCCGCAGGTGGCGTCCAAAGCATCCTCGCGGACGCAACCTGTCTAACCTCATCCATCCACCACGCTCTGCTAACACTGCTACTGGCATTTCAGGTGGTCTCTGGAACTGCCAATCGGCGGTACAGAAGGCCGACTTCATCTCCGCCCAAGCCTCCTTGATGTCCCTGCACTTTCTGGCCCTCACCGAGACGTGGATCACACCGGAGAACACGGCCACTCCCGCTGCCCTCTCCACGGCCTTTTCCTTCTCCCACACTCCCAGACCCTCGGGAAGGGGTGGGGGAACTGGCTTCCTGATCTCCCCCTCGTGGAGATTCCAAGCAACATCTCTCCCTTCTATCTCCCCAACATCGTTTGAATTTCATGCTGTTTCTGTTTATTCCCCTTATAAACTACATATGACTGTTCTCTACCGCCCCCCAGGCCCTCTGCAGTCATTCCTAGATGAACTTGACATCCTCCTCAGCGCCTTCCCTGAAGATGGCACTCCCATCCTGCTGCTAGGAGACTTCAACCTTCCGAATTCTACTCAGTCTGACAGCCTACTCTCCCTCCTTCAGTCCTTCGATTTTACCCTCGTGGAGTCCACTGCAACACACAAGGGCGGTAATCAACTGGACCTGGTCTTCACAAGAGGCTGCCTAGTTCCTGATCTCACGGTCACACCGCTTCAAACCTCAGATCACTTCTTCATGTCCTTCTCTCTCTCGATCTCTCCCTCCCTGAAATCCTCAGCGCCCAAGCTACCAGTCGCAGCTAGACGTAACCTTCGCACTCTCTCCTCTAGTGCCTTCTCTTCTATGGTCTGCTCCTCTCTCCCACCTGTAGGAGCCTTCTCACTTCTCCCCGTGGAAGAGAAGTCCTCTACGGTCCTCTCTGCGCTGGCCTCCACCCTGGACACCCTCTGCCCCCCAGTCACTAAACCGGCTCGCCTCTCCGCCCCCAGTCCCTGGTTGACTGATAGTATCCGTGCCGACAGAACCAAACTTCGCGCGGCTGAACGGAGATGGCGGAAATCGAGATCCTCCACCGACCTGTCCCACTACCACTCTCTTCTTTCTTCTTTCTCCTCTACCCTGTCCGCTGCCAAATCTGCCTTTTTCCACTCTAGGATCAACTCTGCCTCCTCCAACACCCGCAAACTCTTCTCCACCTTCTCCTCCCTCCTTTCTCCTCCTCCTCCTCCTCCCTCATCCCTATCTGCTGATGACTTTGTCTCCTTCTTCGAGAAGAAGATCAATGACATCTGCGACTCCTTCCCCCCTCCCCCTCCCACCTCGGATCCTGCACCCTCCCCCCCTGCTATCTTCTCCTCCTTCTCCCCTCTATCTGACGCTGAAGCTCTCTTACTTATCAAATCCCATCGTCCTACTACCTGTCCTCTTGATCCCATCCCCTCCCCTCTCTTTCAGGCCATCTCGGACGACATTCTGCCCTTCATCTCGTCCTTGATCAACAGCTCCCTATCTACTGGTACGGTTCCTTCTGCCCTGAAGAGAGCACGGGTCAAGCCACTGCTCAAGAAGCCCAGCCAAGACCCTGCGGATGTCAGTAGCTACCGCCCAGTCTCTCTCCTACCGTTTCTCTCCAAAACCTTGGAACGTGCTGTATATAACCAACTCTCACCATATCTTCTGCAGCACAATCTCCTGGATCAAAATCAATCCGGATTCAAAGCCGGCCACTCCACCGAGACGGCCCTCCTTGCTGTCACGGAGGAGCTCCACTTGGCCAGAGCGAAGTCTCTCAGCTCTGTCCTCATACTCCTAGACCTCTCCGCAGCATTCGACACGGTCAACCACCAGATCCTCCTCTCATCCCTTGCTGGGCTGGGCTTCGCGGGTTCTGCACTCGCATGGTTCAAGTCCTATCTGTCTGACCGCTCCTACCAGGTCTCTTGGAGGGAATCGGTCTCCTCCACCCGCACTCTACACACAGGTGTCCCACAAGGGTCAGTACTTGGTCCACTCCTCTTCTCCCTCTACACCAGATCACTTGGCCAGGTTATCTCCACCCATGGCCTCTCTTACCACTGCTACGCTGATGACACACAGCTGTTCTTCTCCTTCCCCCCCTCTGACTCCCAGGTTCAACCTCGCATCGCAGCCTGCCTAGCTGACATTGCCTCCTGGATGTCTGCTAACCATCTCAAACTTAACCCGGAGAAAACAGAGCTCCTGTTTTTTCCTGCTAAGAACTCCCCAGCGATCGACAATACAATCACCATCGAGGGATCTGCGGTGTTTCCCACCTCAGCAGCCAAAAACCTTGGCGTCACCCTCGACAACCAGCTGACATACTCCGGGCACATCGCAGCAGTCACACGATCCTGCAGATTCGCCCTATACAACATCAGGAGAATCCGCCCTTTCCTCACGCAACAGGCAACCCAGCTCCTAGTCCAAGCGCTTGTCATCTCCCGCCTGGACTACTGCAACGTTCTACTGGCTGGCTTGCCGGCCTGCGCCATCAGGCCGCTCCAGCTCGTGCAGAACGCCGCTGCACGCCTGGTATTCAACCTCCCTAAGCACTCTCATGTCACTCCGCTGCTTACTGCACTCCACTGGCTTCCGGTAGCAGCCCGCATCCAGTTCAAGACACTGGTGCTGGCCTACCAGGCCACAAGAGGCTCTGCCCCATCATACCTTCAGTCTCTTATAACGCCTTACACCCCAACTAGGACCCTCCGCTCCACGTCCTCCGGACAACTGACGGTCCCCTCACTCCGGGAACCCAGCAGCCGCTCCTCCCGACCACGCCTCTTCTCTGCCATTGCCCCGAGGTGGTGGAACGACCTCCCCCATGCAGTCAAGACTGCGGAGTCTCTTACCATCTTCCGCAGGAAACTGAAAACCCACCTCTTTAGAACACACCTGTCCCCCAATGCCTAACCTCCCTTCCCCCATTGCCTAACCTCCCTTCCCCCAAAAAAAAAACAAAACAAAACAAAAAAAAAAAACCTTTGTCTTGTATTTCTGTTTGTAAAAGTATTCCAGGGGCGCAATGCGAAAGGGCAATTTGACGCTCAGTCTTATTATGATCTCTGTTGAAGGTATTAGAAATCCGACTGATGCACCAATTGTAAGTCGCTTTGGTAAAAAGCGTCTGCCAAATAACTAAATTGTAAATTGTAAATTGTAAACTTGACACTTGAACTTCTATTACCCATTGTATCTTTGGGTTTTAACACAGCATGTTAAGTAAACTGTAAAGAGGCCTTTATTGTCTCTTCTTACAATTCACACTGACTTTCCAAACACAATGACAGGTCACAATGACATTCCAGACTGATGGGCCATTACCATTAAAATACTCAAAGAAATTGAAGCTGCTCAACTCATTGCCCATATGTCCTCCAACATCCGAAGTGTATGAGTCAGGCTTCAGGTGTTTTCATTCTACTGAAACCGCACTAATTAGAGTGACTAATGATGTATTAATAGCCATGGATGCTGGTGATACCTCGATGCTTATTCTTCTCGATCTGAGTGGAGCATTTGACACAGTCGATCACACCATACTGTTAACACTAGAAGCGGCGAGTGGCGGTCATTTGACCGCTGTGACGTCTTACTAGAAGCGCGGTGCTGGTTTGACCTACTTATACTTAGAAGCGCCGAGCGCCGGTCATCTGACCGCAGTGACCCCAAAAAAAAAAAAAAAAAATTGCACTCGGTCAAATTTCAGGACCCTCCTTTCATGACTTTTCCTAGATTTGTGCGTTTTATCACCCAGCATCCTTAAATTTTCAAAATCACTCCGGTACAAGCAAATTTAAAGCTATTTTGCTTCTAATTCTGTGAAACTGCTGTCACGTACAGGGGCGTAACTAATTATTATATGACTTAGATAGTGAGCAGGAATTTTGCGAATACTAATTCATTCAATATAATAACACCCTATGCAAGAGACGGCACAGTATGGGTTGAACGAGGTCAAACCGGCACGGCACTTCTAGTGTTAAAGCGCCTGGAAAATCAAATTGGCATCCGTGGCCTGGCGCTCTCTTTGTTTAAGTCTTATCTCGCAAGGAGAAAGCATGTCTCTCAGGGTTCAGTCCTTGGCCCTCTCCTATTCTCTATTTACATGCTCCCTCTTGGAGACATTATTCGTAGCTATCACATTAACTTCCACTGTTATGCTGATGATACTCAGATCTACTTACCAATCAAGCACAATGACCGCTCTGAATTTGCTAACCTTGAGGCGTGTCTCTGTGCTATTAAAAGTTGGATGTCTACAAACTTCCTGATGCTTAATGCAGGTAAGAAAGAAATGCTGGTCATTGGTCCGCCTGCGCATAAGCATCTTTTTACTAATCTAACGTTAAATTTTGACAACTGCATTCTCTCACAAAATCCCACAGCTAAAAACCTTGGTGTGATTTTTGACTCTAGTCTCTCGCTTGTCACTCATATCAAGAGCACTACCAAAATGGCCTTTTATCATCTCCGCAATATCGCCAAAATTAGACCCATACTATGTATCGCTGATGCAGAAACCATTGCTCATGCATTCGTCACGTCTCGCCTCGACTACTGCAATGTTCTGTACTCTGGTCTGCCCGCCTCTACTACCAGAAGTCTTCTGCTTGTCCAGAATGCTGCTGCCAGAATCTTGACCAGAACAAAGCAGTTTGATCACATTATCCCTGTCCTGGCTTCCTTTCATTGGCTCCCAATTCACGCCAGAGCAGATTTTAAGGTCCTCCTATTAACATTTAAAATTCAACATGGGCCTACCTATCTGACTTAATTACACCCTATGACCCCCCCCCCCCCCCCTGCACCCTGCACCCTGCACACTCAGGGTGCTAGATTATTAGTTGTTCCAAGAGATAAAAAGAAGTCTGCTGGCCACCGTACCTTTGCCTACTACTCTCCCTTTCTCAGGAATCAGAGAGGCAAAATCTCTTGACACCTTTGAAACCAAACTTATGACTCATTTGTTCTCTCTAACATATGGATGATATAATTTTGAACTGACCATCGAGGGAGGTTCAGTCTCTGCCGTAGTCTCTCCTGGCATAGTTTAGTTTAGTCTCTGTCGGCTTAGATGCCTCTCATATCTTCTCTCTCCTTCTCCCTCCCCTCTGCTTTTGTCTTGACCATGTCAGTTTCTGTTACTAACCTTCTCTCTTCTCTGTGAGTGGTTGGTGTCTGTGCTTGCTGCCTGGTTGTGGCTCCTTCCCTAGGTTGGCTGACTGACTTTGTCTCTATGCCCTGCTGTCCCAGGCCCTGCTCCTTCCCACGTGTGGCCCTGCTCCTCCTGCGCCCTCCACAGCTGCTAGTGTTGCTACATTCAAGCATCTATAAAATGATTTTCTTTATTTCTTTTGTTATGTGCTGATACCCCACTAATGCTCTCCTTTTCCTCCCTCATCTTCTGCATGTCTGTGTCTCATTTGTTTGAGCATGAGGGTCTTGTTTGAATGTGGCTGCTTTCCTCTTAGGTGTGACCCACTGTGGCTGTTTGGCCTACCCCGGTCGAGCCCCCCCCTGCTGTTTTGTTATTCTTTATCTCTGTCTACTAGTGTGTTTTCATTTTCATTATTACTGTGTTGTTTGCAATTTTCCCTATTGGTCAGGACCTATTGCACACCTGTCTGGCCAGGGAGTGGTCTCCTCTCTCTGTGGTCCTTCTCAAGATTTCTGCCATTTCTCCCAATATCATCTGGGTTTTTTGAGGAGTTTTTTTCTTGCCCGCTATGAGGATCAAGTCAGGGGGTGCCACCCTGCTCTAGTTGTTGTAATCCTGTGGGCATGTAAAGCCCTCTGAGACTGTAAACGGTGATACTGGGCTGTAAATAAACTTGAACTTGAACTTAAAGACACAACTTTTCTCTCTTGCTTTTAGATCAGTCTGAGGTTGCCCTAAGGTTTTTGTCAAGTCCATTTTAATCTGTTCTTAACGTCCTCCAGCTGTGTTATAATCTGTTCTTGGTTTTACTCAGTTTTTCTTAATTTTTCATTTTACTACTTTGATTTTGATTTTGATCATTTTATTTGTTTCATGTATTGCCTTTTATGCATTGTTCCCTTTGGTCATCTGTTTTATCTCAGTTTTACCTTGGTTATTTTTGTTTTCCATTTGGTATTTCTTTTCTGTTCTTCTGCTCTTATTTACTGCGTTGTCTCTTAGTCCTGCTTTTACTTGTACTGATAATCCTTTTGCCTCGACTGGAAAACACTTTGGGACAACTTCTGTTGTTTTTAAATGTGTTATATAAATAAAAGTCACTTGACATGACTTGAAGTGAATTCATTCTGATTGGCTGTTAGTCTTAAATGAAACCCAATGATTTTCGTTCCATGTGGTACAGACTACTCAATCCTAGACTCAACAAGATGTTGTGCTGAAAATCAGTAAACTCACCAACCACATCCAGTGTTGTCTGGTCTTGTCGTGCGATTCCTTCAGCAGTTACTATAGCCAGCTGGTAAGTTCCAGAATCGTCCTGAGTTAAATCTCTGAGTTCCAGAGTTCCAGTGTAAATGTTCAGAGTGATTCTGTCTCTGTAGGCAGGATCTGAAGTGTTACCAGAGGAGTCATATCTGATGATGTTATTAACACCATTAAAAGACCAGGTCACTGTCAGGAGTGGAGTTGATGATGGAGTGATGGTGGTGATGAACAGAACTTTGTCTCCCACTGCTCCATCCACAGGTCCAGGAGGAAACAGCCCATCCTGACCCTGACACAGTCCTGAGGAGAACACACACTGTTAAGAAACTATTTAACAGAAATAAAAATAAACACATTGAATTTACAAACACTAAATTAACGCCACAAATAACAAATTCAATCAAATTAAAAAAAAAAATACACATGTACAAATATTGTAGGCCTATATGTAAAACAGTGAAGAGATTCAGAGTGCCCCAAAATAGAAATGATGTATTTCCTCATCTCTACATGTTTGGTTCTCTTCCCTGAATCTGTATTGCACATACCCAACGACACAACTAAAAACACAGTGATTGAAAATGAAGTAATCATATTCAGGTATGACTGAGCTCCTCTCCATTCACTGGCAGTACAGAAAATGCTGTGCGTCAAACCAGGCTCTGTTCTATTAATGTCACTGAGGATACAGGAAATGCTGTTTGTCAAATCATGTTCTCTGCTACAAACATAGTCCGCACCCTGAGGGGAGGGACAACCAAACCGTTTCTGAGACTAAAATAATCCACACATCTCCAACAGGTGTCACTAAACATCGCTAAATAACAGTGCCATTGACTCCAAACACAGAGAGAATTCGAAAGGCATAACCAATCATATGAAGTTCATGAGGAGAGTAGGGGACACATTATGTAGATAAATATTGTGAAACAATCTAATCTTAATCTGATGATTTTAAAAATTCTCAAATCCACAATATTGTATAATATGACACAGGCTGCCTGTTCAGGTATAGTTTAGCAAAAAGACTACTAACTGCACATAGGTTAAAATCATAATCATGGATCTTTATAAAACCCACTCCAAAATGGTGGAATGAGTTTGCTCTTTCCATCAGACGCTGTGACGCACTAGACACATACAAAAACACCCTTTTCAGATCCCTCTGGAATCTTAACCACTAACTGCACTTGTATTAGAAAAGTGAACCAATGTATGCACTAAATCTATATATAGCCCATGGAGTGGTTCTTGGCACTCTCTTCTGAGTAATGAGATGTGTTGATTTAGGCCTGGTTGCTATGCTCTTTGTAATATAAATGTGAATATAACTATCAATAATTTAATAGTGTTATGATATAGCCACTAAAAGACAATTCATTTGAGACAGGATATGAAGTATGAACATAAATATTAAGTAATGCTTAAAGTGATGGGTTCAGGGCAAACTAAATTTGAACTGCTGTCCTCAGTTTTGGGAGTCAGGTGCTCTTACAATTGAACTAAACATTCAGTGTGATAACCAAATTACCGGGGCAGCTTTTAAGGAAGTTCCACTCACAGCATTGTCCTCAACTGACAAATCCCCATTGCCTGTGCAGAATACACTCAAAGTTTACTCCATAAGAGAGTATTATGATTGTGAGTACAGAGCGGAGAATTAAATTTGGCGACATTTGAATGGCATGGCGAGACAAATCCACTGCATTATTCCATGGTGATTTGACAGGATATTTATGGACAATATGATCTATGTGTCCAGAAACAGTCTTCATCAACATTGACACCAGTACTGACCTGAAAAGATAGGAAAATTACTATGTCATATTTCCATAATATCTATGCTTCAGTTTCAGTATTTTTGGTCTCTGCTTTCTACCTTAGACTATGAGGAACATGGAATAACACTTTGACTTCCAGTGCACCGCTTTAACATTTTTTCTAATTATATTTTCCATTATATTAACTTCAGTAGCATGGTGTGTGAATGACCAACAGCTGAAACCAAATGGATGGAAACCAATAACAGATCTCCATTATTATTTGAATCACGATTTGAATACCTTAATTTTGGTTTGACTTCTGAAGGTCATGCAGCCACAATGTTATTAAATTAAAAAGTGTGTAAAATGATTAAAAACTGGAGCAAAAATTGGGAAAGTGTGCCAGATTCATAATGGTGAAAAGTAAAAAAGGGAAAAAAATGCCTTTTTATGTTTTTAATTGTGACACTGGTGCGCTCCCTAGATTAAGTGACACTTTAAACCAGAATAAATTAGCAGAACTTAAAACAATTAAGGCAACTGATTGCCTTAAAAAAATTTAAGTTAATTAACTCAGAACTGAGAAGTGTTCAGAGCTAAATTTTTAAAGTTATAATTGCTTGTACTATTTAAGGTAAGTTAAAACAAATTACTGATTATATCAGCTCAATTATTTTAGTAATATGTAATAATAAAGTAATATTTAAATGCAAAATTAAATTGAGTTACTAGAACAGCATCTTGACGACCGTAGTGACCGCTCTCTTTTTAAAAAACTCTTTTCAATCTCAGTAGAAAGTTTGCTAAAGCAAATGTAAACGGAGGCGACCCATAATACACCGCGGCGCTGACATGAGACGTTAGAATTCCGAAATTTTAAACTATAGTGAATTATTAATCTGGAGATCATAATACTTGATCCAAAAGTGATTTGAAATTAATCAAAAGTGTTTAGTTTGTATAAGTCAAAACTGGATTACATGTTATAACAACTCAAAAATTTTATGTCAGTACAATTTATAGGTTTAGGACATTTTAAATTTACACTATTTAATAGAATTAAGTGATTTGAACGTTCGGGATTACAGTGTATTTGACAGTAGTCTCATGGGGGAAACATACAATTACAAGTTAGATTCCAGATGACCCACTATTCTGCTCTTGACTGATAAATTTACGGCTGTCAGAGCAAGACTGGAGCAGGAGTGGTCCAGTAACAGCATCTGCTAGTGATGGAGACAGAAAAACAAAAACTATTGATTTAAATAGATTGACATCTTGGTGTGCCACGGTGGAAGCAGCCTATACAACTTCATAATTCTTGCATATATGATTTAATTCCATCTATTCCTTTATAGGTAGCGGGCGCGAAATTACTCTGAAATCATCTGATTCGGCGGCCAATCGCCCCGTGTTTCTGTGACAAAGGCGTGTTCAAGTTGAGAGTGACATCTGAGTTTCTCTGAGAGCAGACTCGCCTTCTCTTTGATAACAGCCAGAACCAGATGGACTTGGGTGGCTCAGCGTTGACTATCGTATCCTTGCTGTCTTTTGTCGGTAAGAGAATGCGTCTGTGAAATGTGTGTTTGTGTGTCATACAAAATAAATAGTTGTTTACAATCGTCCTGCGGCATAAAGAGTACATCGAAGAAACTTCCTGCCTTTGCGCTGTAGAGATTCTGTCGAAATGTCTACTTTTGCCTGTGCTTCGGTTCTCTTTTTGTTTGGGGTCTTGAAACAGAATACGTCAGCTGATTTGTGCTCTGAGTCATTCACACGACGATCTGCACAATTTAAACATCACAAAAAAGTCGGGTTATGGCACAAGTAGTGTATTCTATTAGTAGTGTATTTCTGTTTTTCTAACGAAACATGAAAAGAAAATCCATAGTGACATTTAAAACAGAGATGCTTGCATTGTCAGAGTCATACATAAGAGAAATGAACGAATTATTGTCTTAGAAATGAAAGGAACCAGTTCTTCTCACTGCTGAATGTGAGATGTTTAAAGGGAAAATAGTTAATTTATCCCAGCTTCAAGTAGACTAATAAACAGTATGATAAATCGAACTATTACTGAGAATATATCAGCCAACTAATCTATTTCTATCACTCAGACTACATGTTCTCAATTACTGTAGATGCAGTGACTGTCAATATTAATCTGTATTTTAATTTCATTCATTTTTTCTTTCAGGAAATTTTCATTTATTCTATTCAGTCACAGTCCTGTGTCGAAGAGTAAAAGTCTTAATCAAAAAGACTGTAAAATGTGAAGAGAAGCCTTCATGTGAAACTGTCAAGTTGTTTAAAACAAAATATTATGAAACACTTTATCACTCTCTCTCTCTTCAGGACTGTGTCAGGGTCAGGATGGGCTGTTTCCTCCTGGACCTGTGTATGGAGCAGTGGGAGAAAATGTTCTGTTCACCTCCACCATCACTCCTACATCAACACCACTCCTGACAGTGACCTGGTCTTTTAATGGTCTTACTAATATCATCATCAGATATGACTCCTCTGGTAACAGTACAGGACCTGCCTACAGAGACAGAGTCAGTGTGAACATTTACACTGGAGCCCTGGAACTCAGAGATTTAACTCTGTATGATTCTGGAACTTACCAACTGGCTATAACAACTGCTGAAGGAATGGCACGACGAGACCAGACTGCTCTTAATGTGTTTGGTGAGTTTACTGATTTTCAGCACAAGATCTTGTTGAGTCCAGTTCTGTTTAGCCTGGATAAAAGTGGTTGGACTCTTGTAGAGTAGCAGTTTGTCAGAAAAAGCAGTTTTATGGGTCAATTACAGTACAGAGGTTCTAGTATCCTGTGGGGCTGCTGTCTGTCTAAGGACCGGTTTTTGGGTCCAGCACTGGGGACCAGAAGAACCACACACTTTTCAGAACCCAGTACCAGTACCAGTACCAACAGGATGTATTACTGATGGATCAGGTTTGATCAGAGATGTTGATAGTGACTGATGTATTACTGATGGATCAGCTTTGATCAGAGATGTTCATAGTGACTGATGTATTATTGATGGATCAGGTTTGATCAGAGATGTTCATAGTGACTGATGTATTACTGATGGATCAGGTTTGATCAGAGATGTTCATAGTGACTGATGTATTACTGATGGATCAGGTTGGATCAGAGATGATCATAGTGACTGATGTATTACTGATAGATCAGGTTTGATCAGAGATCTTGATAGTGACTGATGTATTACTGATGGATCAGGTTTGATCAGAGATGATCATAGTGACTGATGTATTACTGATGGATCAGGTTTGATCAGAGATGTTCATAGTGACTGATGTATGACTGATGGATCAGGTTTGATCAGAGATGTTGATAGTGACTGATGTATTATTGATGGATCAGGTTGGATCAGAGATGTTGACCGTGATTGATGTATGACTGATGGATCAGGTTTGATCAGAGATGTTTATAGTGACTGATGTATTACTGATGGATCAGGTTTGATCAGAGATCTTGATAGTGACTGATGTATTACTGATGGATCAGGTTTGATCAGAGATGATCATAGTGACTGATGTATTACTGATGGATCAGGTTGGATCAGAGATGTTTATAGTGACTGATGTATTATTGATGGATCAGGTTGGATCAGAGATGTTGACAGTGATTGATGTATTACTGATTGATCAGGTTTGATCAGAGATGTTTATAGTGACTGATGTATGACTGATGGATCAGGTTTGATCAGAGATCTTGATAGTGACTGATGTATTACTGATGGATCAGGTTTGATCAGAGATGTTGATAGTGACTGATGTATTACTGATGGATCAGGTTTGATCAGAGATGATCATAGTGACTGATGTATGACTGATGGATCAGGTTTGATCAGAGATGTTCACAGTGACTGATGTATTACTGATTGATCAGGTTTGATCAGAGATGTTGATAGTGACTGATGTATGACTGATGGATCAGGTTGGATCAGAGATGTTCATAGTGACTGATGTATTATTGATGGATCAGGTTTGATCAGAGATGTTCATAGTGACTGATGTATTACTGATGGATCAGGTTTGATCAGAGATGTTGATAGTGACTGATGTATTACTGATGGATCAGCTTTGATCAGAGATGTTCATAGTGACTGATGTATTATTGATGGATCAGGTTTGATCAGAGATGTTCATAGTGACTGATGTATTACTGATGGATCAGGTTTGATCAGAGATGTTGATAGTGACTGATGTATTACTGATTGATCAGGTTTAATCAGAGATGTTGATAGTGACTGATGTATGACTGATGGATCAGGTTTGATCAGAGATGTTGATAGTGACTGATGTATTATTGATGGATCAGGTTGGATCAGAGATGTTGACAGTGATTGATGTATGACTGATGGATCAGGTTTGATCAGAGATGTTTATAGTGACTGATGTATTACTGATGGATCAGGTTTGATCAGAGATCTTGATAGTGACTGATGTATTACTGATGGATCAGGTTTGATCAGAGATGATCATAGTGACTGATGTATTACTGATGGATCAGGTTTGATCAAAGATGTTTATAGTGACTGATGTATTATTGATGGATCAGGTTGGATCAGAGATGTTGACAGTGATTGATGTATTACTGATTGATCAGGTTTGATCAGAGATGTTTATAGTGACTGATGTATGACTGATGGATCAGGTTTGATCAGAGATCTTGATAGTGACTGATGTATGACTGATGGATCAGGTTTGATCAGAGATGTTCATAGTGACTGATGTATTACTGATGGATCAGGTTTGATCAGAGATGATCATAGTGACTGATGTATGACTGATGGATCAGGTTGGATCAGAGATGTTCACAGTGACTGATGTATTACTGATTGATCAGGTTTGATCAGAGATGTTGATAGTGACTGATGTATTACTGATGGATCAGGTTGGATCAGAGATGTTCATAGTGACTGATGTATTATTTATGGATCAGGTTTGATCAGAGATGTTCATAGTGACTGATGTATTACTGATGGATCAGGTTTGATCAGAGATGTTGATAGTGACTGATGTATTACTGATGGATCAGCTTTGATCAGAGATGTTCATAGTGACTGATGTATTATTGATGGATCAGGTTTGATCAGAGATGTTCATAGTGACTGATGTATTACTGATGGATCAGGTTTGATCAGAGATGTTGATAGTGACTGATGTATTACTGATTGATCAGGTTTAATCAGAGATGTTCATAGTGACTGATGTATGACTGATGGATCAGGTTTGATCAGAGATGTTGATAGTGACTGATGTATTATTGATGGATCAGGTTGGATCAGAGATGTTGACAGTGATTGATGTATGACTGATGGATCAGGTTTGATCAGAGATGTTTATAGTGACTGATGTATTACTGATGGATCAGGTTTGATCAGAGATCTTGATAGTGACTGATGTATTACTGATGGATCAGGTTTGATCAGAGATGATCATAGTGACTGATGTATTACTGATGGATCAGGTTTGATCAGAGATGTTTATAGTGACTGATGTATTATTGATGGATCAGGTTGGATCAGAGATGTTGACAGTGATTGATGTATTACTGATTGATCAGGTTTGATCAGAGATGTTTATAGTGACTGATGTATGACTGATGGATCAGGTTTGATCAGAGATCTTGATAGTGACTGATGTATTACTGATGGATCAGGTTTGATCAGAGATGTTCATAGTGACTGATGTATTACTGATGGATCAGGTTTGATCAGAGATGATCATAGTGACTGATGTATGACTGATGGATCAGGTTTGATCAGAGATGTTCACAGTGACTGATGTATTACTGATTGATCAGGTTTGATCAGAGATGTTGATAGTGACTGATGTATGACTGATGGATCAGGTTGGATCAGAGATGTTCATAGTGACTGATGTATTATTGATGGATCAGGTTTGATCAGAGATGTTTATAGTGACTGATGTATTATTGATGGATCAGGTTTGATCAGAAATGTTTATAGTGACTGATGTATTACTGATGGATCAGGTTGGATCAGAGATGTTTATAGTGACTGATGTATTATTGATGGATCAGGTTTGATCAGAGATGTTCATAGTGACTGATGTATTACTGATGGATTAGGTTTGATCAGAGATGATCATAGTGACTGATGTATTACTGATGGATCAGGTTTGATGAGAGATGTTCACAGTGACTGATGTATTACTGATGGATCAGGTTTAATCAGAGATGTTTATAGTGACTGATGTATTATTGATGGATCCGGTTGGATCAGAGATGTTTATAGTGACTGATGTATTATTGATGGATCAGGTTTGATCAGAGATGTTCATAGTGACTGATGTTTTACTGATGGATCAGGTTTGATCAGAGATGATCATAGTGACTGATGTATTACTGATGGATCAGGTTTGATGAGAGATGTTCACAGTGACTGATGTATTACTGATGGATCAGGTTTAATCAGAGATGTTTATAGTGACTGATGTATTACTGATGGATCAGGTTGGATCAGAGATGTTGATAGTGACTGATGTATTATTGATGGATCAGGTTTGATCAGAGATGTTGATAGTGACTGATGTATTATTGATGGATCAGGTTTGATCAGAGATGTTGACAGTGATTGATGTATTACTGATGGATCAGGTTTGATCAGAGATGTTTATAGTGACTGATGTATGACTGATGGATCAGGTTTGATCAGAGATCTTGATAGTGACTGATGTATTACTGATGGATCAGGTTTGATCAGAGATGTTTATAGTGACTGATGTATTACTGATGGATCAGGTTTGATCAGAGATGTTTATAGTGACTGATGTATTACTGATGGATCAGGTTGGATCAGAGATGTTGACAGTGATTGATGTATTACTGATTGATCAGGTTTGATCAGAGATGTTGATAGCGACTGATGTATTACTGATGGATCAGGTTTTATCAGAGATGTATAAGTGACTGATGTATTACTGATTGATCAGGTTTGATCAGAGATGTTGACAGCGACTGATGTATTACTGATGGATCAGGTTTGATCAGAGATGATCATAGTGACTGATGTATTATTGATGGATCAGGTTGGATCAGAGATGTTGATAGTGACTGATGTATTACTGATGGATCAGGTTTGATCAGAGATCTTGATAGTGACTGATGTATTACTGATGGATCAGGTTTGATCAGAGATGATCATAGTGACTGATGTATTACTGATGGATCAGGTTTGATCAGAGATGTTTATAGTGACTGATGTATTATTGATGGATCAGGTTGGATCAGAGATGTTGACAGTGATTGATGTATTACTGATTGATCAGGTTTGATCAGAGATGTTTATAGTGACTGATGTATGACTGATGGATCAGGTTTGATCAGAGATCTTGATAGTGACTGATGTATTACTGATGGATCAGGTTTGATCAGAGATGTTGATAGTGACTGATGTATTACTGATGGATCAGGTTTGATCAGAGATGATCATAGTGACTGATGTATGACTGATGGATCAGGTTTGATCAGAGATGTTCACAGTGACTGATGTATTACTGATTGATCAGGTTTGATCAGAGATGTTGATAGTGACTGATGTATGACTGATGGATCAGGTTGGATCAGAGATGTTCATAGTGACTGATGTATTATTGATGGATCAGGTTTGATCAGAGATGTTTATAGTGACTGATGTATTATTGATGGATCAGGTTTGATCAGAAATGTTTATAGTGACTGATGTATTACTGATGGATCAGGTTGGATCAGAGATGTTTATAGTGACTGATGTATGACTGATGGATCAGGTTTGATCAGAGATCTTGATAGTGACTGATGTATTACTGATGGATCAGGTTTGATCAGAGATGATCATAGTGACTGATGTATTACTGATGGATCAGGTTTGATGAGAGATGTTCACAGTGACTGATGTATTACTGATGGATCAGGTTTGATCAGAGATGATCATAGTGACTGATGTATTACTGATGGATCAGGTTTGATCAGAGATGATCATAGTGACTGATGTATTACTGATGGATCAGGTTTGATCAGAGATGTTCATAGTGACTGATGTTTTACTGATGGATCAGGTTTGATCAGAGATGATCATAGTGACTGATGTATTACTGATGGATCAGGTTTGATGAGAGATGTTCACAGTGACTGATGTATTACTGATGGATCAGGTTTAATCAGAGATGTTTATAGTGACTGATGTATTACTGATGGATCAGATTGGATCAGAGATGTTGATAGTGACTGATGTATTATTGATGGATCAGGTTTGATCAGAGATGTTGATAGTGACTGATGTATTATTGATGGATCAGGTTTGATCAGAGATGTTGACAGTGATTGATGTATTACTGATGGATCAGGTTTGATCAGAGATGTTTATAGTGACTGATGTATGACTGATGGATCAGGTTTGATCAGAGATCTTGATAGTGACTGATGTATTACTGATGGATCAGGTTTGATCAGAGATGTTTATAGTGACTGATGTATTACTGATGGATCAGGTTTGATCAGAGATGTTTATAGTGACTGATGTATTACTGATGGATCAGGTTGGATCAGAGATGTTGACAGTGATTGATGTATTACTGATTGATCAGGTTTGATCAGAGATGTTGATAGCGACTGATGTATTACTGATGGATCAGGTTTTATCAGAGATGTATAAGTGACTGATGTATTACTGATTGATCAGGTTTGATCAGAGATGTTGACAGCGACTGATGTATTACTGATGGATCAGGTTTGATCAGAGATGATCATAGTGACTGATGTATTATTGATGGATCAGGTTGGATCAGAGATGTTGATAGTGACTGATGTATTACTGATGGATCAGGTTTGATCAGAGATGATCATAGTGACTGATGTATTACTGATGGATCAGGTTGGATCAGAGATGTTTATAGTGACTGATGTATACTGATGGATCAGGTTTGATCAGAGATGATCATAGTGACTGATGTATTACTGATGGATCAGGTTTGATCAGAGATGTTCATAGTGACTGATGTATTGATGGATCAGGTTTGATCAGAGATTTGATCATTGGTGAACTGTTGCGTTAAAAGCATGAAAGGCTTTGATTTAAACAGCACAATGAATCTGCATTAAGACACTGTCAGTGTCCCAGGAAACACTCAGACATGCACTTTTTGCAGAATATCAGAACAATAAAATACATAAAACACAAATCATATGGGAAACCTACTGCAAGACAGATTATGTGTGCATGAATCTTTTTTTGGATTCTGTATGGTCCACATTAGGACTAGATGTACATTAGCAAATTTACCAGTGTTTAGTATCCTCTAACTGTCTTTACATTGTTCTTCACTGGGCCAACACAGAAATAATCTAGAATTGTAAACTGGTGAACTGTGTACTCAAGTTTTATACAAAGGTCGAATTATTAGAGTCCTGTCTGCTCATATAGTGTTTATTTTATATTATTTTAAAAACAATATGAAATAACATTAATTGTCTATTTTATGTTATTTTAATGTTTTTAATTCCCAGAACGAGTCTCTAGTGTAACTGTATCAGTCAATGACACAGACCTGGTGGAGTTCAACAGCTCTGTCACTCTCACATGCTCCGCCTCTGGCTCCTCCCTCTCATTCCACTGGCTGATTGACAACTCTGAGGTCACGGCCGTTGGACGTGTCCAGCTCAGTGACGGAAACCGAACTCTCACCATTTCCAGTGTGAACAGATCTGACAGGGGACCTTACACATGTGAAGTGTTTAACCCTGTCAGTAAACAAACGAGTCAGTCGATAACCCTCAGCATTGACTGTGAGTGAATGACTCTGTTCTCCTCCACACTCACACTCATATGGATCAGTCACTGTCACTGATCAGTTTCCTCATGTTTGATTGGTTTACTGAATGTGACTCTGCTCTATATGAAAGTCACGCAGTCTGTGGTTGTGAGTCTCCACCACTGTAAACCAGTGTTAACACTGTCTTTACTGAGTGACTCTTTAATCACACATAGAGATACACAAATACAGACACACACACACACTCAAACACACACATACATATACACACACATACACGCACACATGCACACATGCACATACACACACGCACACACATACACACATGCACACCCACAAACACAGATACACACGCACACACACACACACGTTTGTCCCAGTGTGACAGAGTCACTGCTGACTGTCCTGTGTGTACTGTAATGGTTTTTTAAATGGACCATTTTATTACAGATGGCCCAGATAAACCAGCAGTCACTGTGACCCCTCAGAACCCAGTCTACAGTTCAGGTTCTAACCTCACACTCACCTGCTCAGCTCAGTCCAGACCCAATGCCCAGTTTCAGTGGGCGCTGAACGGAGCTCTGCTGGGCAGAGAGGGTTCAGAACTCAAACTGGACAACATTCAGACCAGTCAGAGTGGCAGCTACACCTGCTGGGCCCATAACAACAGAACCCTGAGATACAGCACATCTGGTCCCACTATCATCACTGTACTGGGTGAGTCACTGGTCCATTAACATCACTGTACTGGGTGAGTCACTGGTCCTGTTAACATCACTGTACTGGGTGAGTCACTGGCCCCATTATCATCTCTGTACTGGGTGAGTCACTGGTCCTGTTAACATCACTGTACTGGGTGAGTCACTGGTCCCTGATTATCACTGTACTGGGTGAGCCACTGGTTTCATTAACATCACTGTACTGGGTCAATGACTGGTTTCATTACCATGACTGTACTGGGTAAGTCACTACTCCCATTACCATCACTGTACTGGATGAGTCACTGGCCAAGTAATATACTGTACTGGTGCGTCACCATCATTGTACTGAGTGAGTGACTGGTCCCATTAACATCACTGTACTAGGTGAGTCACTGGTTTCATTAACATCACTGTACTGGGTGAGTCACTGGCCCCATTAACATCACTGTACTGGGTGAGTCACTGGTCCCATTGCATTCACTGTACTGGGAGAAGGAGGAGGAAAGTGGAGGACAGCCTTGCCCAGAATGTGTAAACACTGTGAGACACATTTACACATCACTGCACAGGACTGTTAACACACTGGTCAGGTCCTGAAATAACTAACACTAACATTACTGTTAACACACTGGTCAGATCCCTAAATAATTAACACTAACATTACTGTCAACACACTGGTCAGGTCCCTAAATAACTAACACTAACATTACTGTTAACACACTGGTCAGGTCCTGAAATAACTAACACTAACATTACTGTTAACACACTGGTCAGATCCCTAAATAACTAACACTAACATTACTGTAAACACACTGGTCAGGTCCCTAAATAACTAACACTAACATTACTGTAAACACACTGGTCAGGTCCTGAAATAACTAACACTAACATTACTGTTAACACACTGGTCAGGTCCCTAAATAACTAACACTAACATTACTGTAGACACACTGGTCAGGTCCCTAAATAACTAACACTAACATTACTGTTAACACACTGGTCAGGTCCTGAAATAACTAACACTAACATTACTGTTAACACACTGGTCAGGTCCCTAAATAACTAACACTAACATTACTGTAGACACACTGGTCAGGTCCCGAAATAACTAACACTAACATTACTGTAGACACACTGGTCAGGTCCCTAAATAACTAACACTAACATTACTGTTAACACACTGGTCAGGTCCCTAAATAACTAACACTAACATTACTGTAAACACACTGGTCAGGTCCCTAAATAACTAACACTAACATTACTGTAGACACACTGGTCAGGTCCCTAAATAACTAACACTAACATTACTGTTAACACACTGGTCAGGTCCCTAAATAACTAACACTAACATTACTGTTAACACACTGGTCAGATTCCTAAATAACTAACACTAACATTACTGTAGACACACTGGTCAGGTCCCTAAATAACTAACACTAACATTACTGTTAACACACTGGTCAGGTCCCTAAATAACTAACACTAACATTACTGTTAACACACTGGTCAGGTCCCTAAATAACTAACACTAACATTACTGTTAACACACTGGTCAGGTCCTGAAATAACTAACACTAACATTACTGTAAACACACTGGTCAGGTCCTGAAATAACTAACACTAACATTACTGTTAACACACTGGTCAGGTCCTGAAATAACTAACACTAACATTACTGTTAACACACTGGTCAGGTCCCTAAATAACTAACACTAACATTACTGTTAACACACTGGTCAGGTCCCTAAATAACTAACACTAACATTACTGTAGACACACTGGTCAGGTCCCTAAATAACTAACACTAACATTACTGTAGACACACTGGTCAGGTCCCTAAATAACTAACACTAACATTACTGTTAACACACTGGTCAGGTCCCTAAATAACTAACACTAACATTACTGTTAACACACTGGTCAGGTCCCTAAATAACTAACACTAACATTACTGTTAACACACTGGTCAGGTCCTGAAATAACTAACACTAACATTACTGTAAACACACTGGTCAGGTCCTGAAATAACTAACACTAACATTACTGTTAACATACTGGTCAGGTCCTGAAATAACTAACACTAACATTACTGTTAACACACTGGTCAGGTCCTGAAATAACTAACACTAACATTACTGTAGACACACTGGTCAGGTCCCTAAATAACTAACACTAACATTGCTGTTAACACACTGGTCAGGTCCCTAAATAACTAAAACTGACATTACTGTTAACACACTGGTTAGGTCCCTAAATAACTAATACTAACATTACTGTTAACACACTGGTCAGGTCCCTAAATAACTAACACTAACATTACTGTTAACACACTGGTCAGGTCCCTAAATAACTAACACTAACATTACTGTTAACACACTGGTCAGGTCCCTAAATAACTAACACTAACATTACTGTAAACACACTGGTCAGGTCCTGAAATAACTAACACTAACATTACTGTAAACACACTGGTCAGGTCCCTAAATAACTAACCCTAACATTACTGTTAACACACTGGTCAGGTCCCTAAATAACTAACACTAACATTACTGTAAACACACTGGTCAGGTCCTGAAATAACTAATACTAACATTACTGTTAACGCACTGGTCAGGTCCTGAAATAACTAATACTAACATTACTGTTAACACACTGGTCAGGTCCCTAAATAACTAACACTAACATTACTGTTAACACACTGGTCAGGTCCTGAAATAACTAACACTAACATTACTGTTAACACACTGGTCAGGTCCCTAAATAACTAACACTAACATTACTGTTAACACACTGGTCAGGTCCCTAAATAACTAACACTAACATTACTGTAGACACACTGGTCAGGTCCTGAAATAACTAACACTAACATTACTGTTAACACACTGTTCAGGTCCTGAAATAACTAACACTAACATTACTGTTAACACACTGGTCAGGTCCCTAAATAACTAACACTAACATTACTGTTAACACACTGGTCAGGTCCTGAAATAACTAACACTAACATTACTGTTAACACACTGGTCAGGTCCCTAAATAACTAACACTAACATTACTGTTAACACACTGGTCAGGTCCCTAAATAACTAACACTAACATTACTGTTAACACACTGGTCAGGTCCCTAAATAACTAACACTAACATTACTGTTAACACACTGGTCAGGTCCCTAAATAACTAATACTAACATTACTGTTGACACACTGGTCAGGTCCCTAAATAACTAACACTAACATTACTGTAGACACACTGGTCAGATCCCTAAATAACTAACACTAACATTACTGTTAACACACTGGTCAGGTCCCTAAATAACTAACACTAACATTACTGTAAACACACTGGTCAGGTCCCTAAATAACTAACACTAACATTACTGTAAACACACTGGTCAGGTCCTGAAATAACTAACACTAACATTACTGTTAACACACTGGTCAGATCCCTAAATAACTAACACTAACATTACTGTTAACACACTGGTCAGGTCCCTAAATAACTAACACTAACATTACTGTTAACACACTGGTCAGGTCCTGAAATAACTAACACTAACATTACTGTTAACACACTGGTCAGGTCCTGAAATAACTAACACTAACATTACTGTTAACACACTGGTCAGATCCTGAAATAACTAACACTAACATTACTGTTAACACACTGGTCAGGTCCCTAAATAACTAACACTAACATTACTGTAAACACACTGGTCAGGTCCTGAAATAACTAACATTACTGTAATCACATGGTTTATTCAGGTCCTGAAATAACTAATAATTTTTTATCATTGCAATGAACGAATTCAGTTTTTCACTAAAGTGATGGGGTTGTGAACATGTCTCTAGCAACATGGAAATAATTTGTTCACAGAACAGTGCATTTGATCATTAGAACAAATATTTGAGTTTCTCTTCGGTAAATGAATTTTGTAAATTCAAATGGTGTTCTTCATAAACTAAACTGCTATAAGGCATTGGTCTTTATAAGGTCTTAGTGTTTTAGATCATAAAGTTTTAGAGCTCAAATATCATTATAAGTCAAAGGAGTTAATGGAGTTTGTTATTCAGGTACAGACGACATGTGATCAGCCTTCAGTGTCTGAAATGGTCCTTTGTCTGTCTTCTCATTTAAGATTAAATCATGAATCTGCTACAAACTGATCTATCTTCACCCTGAAAATGGTTCTCCAGGCGTTTTGTTTAGTGTCAGAGGGCTTTCTTTTATCTCACTGTGACTTTGTTGGTACACAGTGTTTTCAGGCGAATGGTTTTATAGAACTGGTTTCGACTGTGTAGATTCAGTGTGAAATGTCACTGGAAAAAGCTTTAAGAAGGCTGAAGAATAAAACCTTGAGGAACATCACACATGAATCTGTCTTGTTTGACTTGTTTAAACATGAATGTTGAATAGGCTTTAGTGAGACTGGCTGTGAGTGATTATAATGTTGTTTTTAATCGTTACTAATGACATTATTACTGATAATTATAGACACATAAAATAGCCCCATACCCTATTACAGTGTTACTGACAGTCAGATACCAGTGAGAGTATATACACTGTAGACAATGATAGATACAGAATCAACCCCCTAACACAATGTTAGATGACATGACTTATGCATTAAACCGTAGTCCAGAGTTCCCTGACTCAGGCCAGACATCTTTACCATGTTAAGGTGGAGAGAGAGAGAGGTTAAGGGTGGTGTTGGGGATCTTTACCATGTTAAGGTGGAGAGAGAGAGAGGTTAAGGGTGGTGTTGGGGATCTTTACCATGTTAAGGCAGAGAGAGAGAGAGAGGTTAAGGGTGGTGTTGGGGATCTTTACCATGTTAAGGTGGAGAGAGAGGTTAAGGGTGGTGTTGAGGATCTTTACCATGTTAAGGTGGAGAGAGAGAGAGGTTAAGGGTGGTGTAGGGGATCTTTACCATGTTACGGTGGAGAGAGAGAGAGAGGTTAAGGGTGGTGTTGGGGATCTTTACCATGTTAAGGTGGAGAGAGAGAGAGGTTAAGGGTGGTGTTGGGGATCTTTACCATGTTAAGGTGGAGAGAGAGAGAGGTTAAGGGTGGTGTTGGGGATCTTTACCATGTTAAGGCAGAGAGAGAGAGAGAGGTTAAGGGTGGTGTTGGGGATCTTTACCATGTTAAGGTGGAGAGAGAGGTTAAGGGTGGTGTTGAGGATCTTTACCATGTTAAGGTGGAGAGAGAGAGAGGTTAAGGGTGGTGTAGGGGATCTTTACCATGTTAAGGTGGAGAGAGAGAGAGAGGTTAAGGGTGGTGTTGGGGATCTTTACCATGTTAAGGTGGAGAGAGAGAGAGAGGTTAAGGGTGGTGTTGAGGATCTTTACCATGTTAAGGCGGAGAGAGAGGTTAAGGGTGGTGTTGGGGATCTTTACCATGTTACGGTGGAGAGAGAGAGGGTAAGGATGGTGTTGGGGAGAAACACCAGGAGGGTATTCCAGAAAGCAGGTTTAGTGAAAACTCAGTTAACTCAGAGTAAGTAGTAAACCTCCTAATAGAAGAGCCCTATGGCTTGTTTTGCTAGATGAATGAAGCCATAGTGCTCTTCTATTAGGAGGTGTCGGGCAGACACTGCGCAGCTTTCAGAAAGAAAGGGACATTTGTTAACCGTAAGTGTTCCTTAGTAATTAAAGTTGCAGTTGTGTAAACTCTCTTCCCCTTTTTCACCCTTCTCTAACTATTTCTATCACTCTCACTTCTATCGCCTCTCTGTCCCTATCCCCTTTGATCCCAGTTCTCTCTTTTATGGCCCAGGCCTCCCTGTGTGTAGGACCAATGCATACCAAAGCAGAAACCACTCGCGGTAACACCTAACAGACGCCAGGCTCGATGTTTTAGCGCAGCAACCCCCAGACCATTTGGTCAAATGCTGATAACGTTTAAGTACGAGGGAGACTAGATCACCTCGGGAGGTTAGTTTCCCTTTGAAAATGGAATTCAGACCATGTCAGAGGCCTCATCTGCATTGCCCCATTCGGGTACAAACTATGTAGAACAAAAGAAAAACGAAACTAACCATACGATATTATCAGTTAAATACGCACTGTTTGTATGGTCATAAATGCGCAGTAAAACTTAAAAACAGCCAGGAGCCAAGTCATGAGCAGCTATTTGTATGACCATCGGTGTAACTGTGCTGTTTTTAATGGTAAAGAAACCATATTTGGTCTTGTTTGGGAGCATAAAATGCGGTAGATTCAAGTACGCGGACGTAATTTTACTATTCTTTAATGGGAAAAAGTTATGTAAAATTATTTCAACCGAGCTCAAATTAATACTTCCCAAATTCCAAGGAGTGTCTCCTCCTTTCAGGCAGAGACACCCCCAAAAGGATAGCAGCACCCCCCGTCTGCAAATCAGATAAAATGCCGGACTCTCTGCTATCCTACAGTTCAGTTCAGCTGCGCTAAGGTTCAGCTCCAGTTGAGCTCCGGTTGTATCAGCCGTAATGTAAGTCCGTCCGTTCTGTCCTGCTCGTCTCCACGAAGAATCAGCCCAGGCTCACCGCTACGGAAGATCCGCGACGCTAAAAGACTTTCACGGCACCGACACGAAGTCTCGCTCACGGTCTCCAACTAACAACCTCGGTAACTCCGGTCTCTCATACCTGAATGTGGCTGGGCCTGCTCTTCTTCTTCCTCATCCCTTTTCCCTCCGTTCCTCACAACCCCTTTTTGTGTGTAAATAACTCCACTAGAACATCACTCAGGTAGTTCTTTTGGTTAAGTCTAATATTCACAGTGAACCATTAACCAAATTTTCCTCATACCATTGGCACGACAGAGGTTTACTACTTACTCTGAGTTAACTAACTTTTCTCTAAGCCTGCTTTCTGGAATACCCCACAGATGAAAGATTTAAGTGTCATTGTTTATGTGGTTATCAAGTCTGTACCTTCCTGCTTTGTTTTTCACCAGAGACTCAATATTTACACTCATCTCACAGTAAAAGGCTCTAGAGCCCCTCTAAAGTCAAAAGTCCTCTCAGGAAGGGGTACTGAGACAGTCCTGATCTAAACATCTGATTTTATCTTCTTTCATTCCAGAGAGAATATCTGGAGTTTCCCTCACTGGTCCAGCACAACCCCTAATAGAAGATCAAAGTTCTGCTAATTTAACCTGTGAGGGAACTGGCTCCAACATCACCACAGAATGGATGAAGGATGGTCAATCTTTGTCTCCTAGCAAC
Source organism: Chanos chanos (assembly GCF_902362185.1). Lineage (NCBI taxonomy): Eukaryota > Metazoa > Chordata > Actinopteri > Gonorynchiformes > Chanidae > Chanos > Chanos chanos. The sequence continues at coordinate 43,538,278 of NC_044503.1, forward strand.
AGCATCATCTTCTCTGCTGATCTGAGATCAGTGTCCATCAGTCCAGTGAGGAGATCAGACAGTGGAGAATACCAGTGTAGACTCAGTAACCCTATCAGCTCTGACGCTGCAACCTACACAATGACTGTCAACTGTGAGTGTCACACACATTCACTTTACTGATGATGATTCGTAAACAGAAAGAGACACAAAAAAAACCCTTGTCTTGTATTTGTGTTTGTCATTCACTGTCAAAGAATTCCAGGGGGCGTAATACGAAGGGTAAATTAGTCTTATTGTGATCTCCGTTTATGAGGTAATAGGATCTGACTGATGCACTTATTGTCAGTCGCTTTGGCTAAAAGTGTCTGCTAAGTACCAAATTGTAAATTGTAACTATAGAAATGAATAGAATGACAGATAAACACCATCCCATGATGCCTCTGTGTTTCAGATGGACCAGAGAACGTAGCCATCAGTGGACAGAATATGGTGGAGGTCGGGTCAAAGGTGACTCTGACGTGCTCTGCTGAATCCACACCTCCTGCCTCCTTCATCTGGATGTTGAATGGAACAGAAACAGGGGAAACTACAGCCTCATATTCCATAGAGAATTTTAACTCCACACACAGTGGGAATTACACCTGCACAGCCTGGAACAGTGTCACCTCACTCAACACAACAGTTCACCATCATTTAACAGTTAAAGGTAAATTTTCACTGTGAGTTTATAAACACAACTCTGTAAATATACTTACACACTTATATATACGCCATTATATGATCAGTGATGTTATGTGATTAGCACATATATGTGTGTGTGTGTGTGTGTGTGTGTGTAATTTGGGTGTTTCTGTGTGTGTGTGTGTGTGTGTGTGTGTGTGTGTATTTGTGTGTGTGTGTAGATGAGGGGTCTCTCAGTGGAGGAGGAGGGGGTCTCTCTGGAGGAGCCATTGCTGGAATCATTATTGGGGTGATAGTTGGAATAGGAGGAGTCGCTGGTTTGGTGTTTTACTTTAGAAAAAGTAAAAACAGGTAAAGGCATTTTTGTTATACCATACATCATTACAAGTGAGATTTGATTAAATTTGTTGTTTCTTTGAGGAACAGATCAAATCAGACATCATAAGACTCATGGTTTCCTCAGCAGTAGTAGCTGTCGCACTCTGTAGGGTCATGTCAGCCCTGTTATGTGTCTGTGGCCCGTAGACTGTCCACACTGTTGGACTAAAGTCATGGTTGTGAGTTGCCCATTGTAATGTTCCCATTAAACCCAGCTTAACAGACAAGTGTTGTGATAAGCAACATTTTGATGTGAAAATTGTAAAACTCAGAACATTACCACAATGTAATGCAGTTAAAATTTTACTTGGAATAATGTCATGTGAGCTTTCAAACTTTCAGTTATTGTATTAAATGTCTAAATGTCTGTTTTGTTTAAAGTGTTTAAAAGTTAGTGTGTAGAGTGTGTGGAGATGTATTGTTGTTGTTATGTACAGTGCATAGAGGTGTGTTGTAATGTAGAATGTGTAGAGATGTGTTGTTGTTGTGTATAGATGTGTTGTTGTGTAGAATGCATAGTGGTATGTTGTAAAAGTACAAAATGTGTGAGTTGTGTTGCTGTGTTGTATATGTATGTTGTTGTGCAGAATATGGAGAAATTTGTTGCTTGATACCTTCAGTGTATTGAATCACAACTTATCAAAGGAGGACAAAACTTCCCCAATGACATTGACTGTGATGTGTTTTAAGTCTCTGTCTGCTGCAGTGATATTTACTTAGTGGCTAATTATTCACTCAGTCAAAACCACAACAGAGCAGAGTTCACAGAGACAGAGACACAGAGGTTCAGTAGAGGAAGGACCACACTCTCAAACAATAGAATTTACAAAGGCCACGTGTATCAAGAGGAGTAAAACTTTTACACTGGACCTGCACAGAAATCTGGTTCAGTTTGTCTAAGATCAACACTTTGTAACTCAGCAGTGGTTTATGGGTAATAAGGTATGTGAGTGGATATCGTCTTCTACAGTGTCAAGAGTTCTCTGAGTTTGAGAAACAGAGAAATTAAAGTTGAGAAATTTCCCTTTGTTCTTCCTCTACCTCCCTAAATTAACTGATGGAGTAATTGACCTTCAGAGGAGAATCTGAGGCTAACGCAGGAGGATTCAAATACAACTGAATGAGCTTCTTAAATACGCAGTCTCTTCTGTCTGCCTTCTCTTTGTGGTTTTCTCACTGAGTCAAAGTTTAAAATTAGTGTGAAATGCCCTGTTCTTCTGAGACTCTGTGACAGATGATGTGAAAGTCAGACAGAACTGTATTAGCGACGTTAGCTCACAGCATTAAAGACGTATCAGGATATACCATATTGGTCACTAACACATTTCTTGTGTGAAGTGCAGAGACAGTGAGAGTTAGTATTGATCAGAGACATCTCAGCTGGACTGAAGTCAGGACAGGTTGGGTCAGAACACACTCAGTTTTTGATGTAAAAATGAATTAGGACTGAACTCAATGTGTTTACACCCTGCAGATCATCCGCAGCAAGCGGAAAAGATAAACAGGGGAATAACAGTAAGTTGGTGCACGCGCACGCATGTGTGTCTATGTGTGTGTGTGTGTTTCATGTTCACGTTACCATGAAACCCTTCACTATGTCTTAACATCCTCATCTGTTTACATATTTTACTCTCAGTATTGGGTCGCTGATCTTCATACTGATAAAATGTATGCATGTTTCTTTCTCTCTCTTTTTTCTTATTTCTGTGTTATAGCATCACACCAGCAGGACAATGGAGACACGGTGAGTCTGTCTGAACTCCTAAGGTCACTTTCCTGTGTTACGGTTGAGTGTAGAGTGTCCCCTGTTTGACCTTTCTATATTACTAATATAATGATCATACAGTAAAGATGAAACAGAGCTTTACGGGAAAGGATCTCACCTTTAAACACATAGTTACTGTAACTGGACTCTGACTGTCATTAACAATCTGAGGTAATTAAAGGAGCTCTAATGTTCTTCTGAGCTTTACGGTAAGGGACTTATTTACTGTGAGAGTGAACCTTGCTCCCACAAGAAAAGCACTCACATTTTACTACACCTGCTCACACTTGGAGGCAATATGGTAGTCATGGAAACCTGTCCCTCCATATGTAATGTCAGAGAGCCCAGAGGTCCAGAGATGATTCTGTTTTTTTGGTCGGAGCAGACTAATACCATCATCCATATGAGTTGTATAAACATAGGTTTTGGACATTTATACCAGAGATTTGGAAAGAACATTCTCTCTCTTTCACTCTCTCTTTCTCACTCTCTCTCTCTCTCTCTCTCTCTCTCTCTTTCTCTCTCTCTCTCTCTCTCTCTCTCTCTTTCTTTCTCTCTGAACTCTATCAGGATGTGAACTATGCTGATGTCAGAGTCTTCCGGAAGGCCAATGGGGAGCAGGTGCAGCTGGGGAATGTGGGTGGAGATAATACGGTGTACTCTGATGTCAGAGGCAATGCTGCAGCCAATCAGAGACCTCCGCAGGTCAACTGTGAGACCCAGTACTCTCAGGTGAGTCATGTGATCATAGCTCTGCCTCACTCAATGGAAAGGAAAACTCTTATTTTAAAACTCTTTATCGGGGGTTTGATGTGGATCTGAATGAGTGAAATCCCACTGTCTTGTGCATCCAATCTTTCCTGTTTAGGATGTGAATTGTTAAAGTTTATAAACTTAGCCATCAGAGCCAGTGGAGTAAGTGAAAGGCTTTTCTGTATGGACTGATCTGAAGAAGGGATAGGACAATGTGAACGCTCAGGATTCTTTCATTTAATTTACCCGCCCTCTGAACAAAGTAAACTAATGTATTGGCCAATACACCATAGTAAATGTGCCTCATTCAGGCAGGTATGAAATGAATCATATTTCTTTGTGTAAAACAGATTGCGAGACCTGGAGTCCAGACGTCACCTGACACCTACGCACAGGTGAAGAAGAAATGAGTGTCAGCGTTGACTGGACTGGGTTTTGGTGGTGAGAACAGGACAGAATGTCGTCATACTTCCCTGTGTGTGGGAACCGATTTTTTGTTTTTGTTTTGTTTTTAAATTAATTTATTTTTTTAAACAGAGCAGATCTTACAGAACTATGTCTCAGATATGGACATGACCCAATGACCTAGTGGAACTTCTCTTGTTTTCATCCTCTGAGTTCACACCATCCTCACTGACTGTTCAGTTCATACAGATCCTCATATAGTTCCTATAGTTCATACAGATCCTCTACCTGCAGTCCTACCCCCTCCCCCCGCCCTTTTCCTCAAGCTTTTACCTCCTGTCCTCACTCAGAAGGGTCTTTACCTACGGTACATACTCAAAGAGTCCTTACCTACAGCACATACTGAAAGAGTCCTTTATCTACAGTACATACTCAAAGAGTCCTTTATCTACAGTACATATTCAAAGAGTCTTTACCTACAGTACATACTCAAAGAGTCCTTTATCTACAGTACATACTCAAAGAGTCTTTACCTGCAGTACATACTCAAAGAGTCTGTACATACACTCTACTCTTAGAGGCTTTATCTAAAGTCCTCACTCAAAGAGCCTTTACTCCCAATCCTTGGAGTCTTTCTTACGGTTCTCACTCCAGGAATCTTTACGCATAGTCGTCACTCAGGGAATCTTGACCCATGGTCCTTTCTGTTCCATACTCTGAGTCACTGCCATCAGAGAGTCTGATGCAGTATTGGTCAGTTTAATACCTGTGATGGGTCAAACTGGGAAACTGTGTCAGTTTCTCTAGTTGTTCGATGGCATAACTTATGAGGGTCTTTTTACCTGAGAGGAACAGATCAGATGTTAGACCTGCTGAGAGACTCTGTGAGATGATGTCATGATTTCTGACAGACATGAATCAGTGGTGCACTTACTATGTCAGACAACAACTGAACTCCAGCACTGAATTCATCAGCAGATAATCAGTCGTCTGCAGATGTCTGACGGGTTATGGACTCAGGTCTTTTCTGGCAAACAGAAATTTTAAACCAACCTTAGACAAATTGACCATACCATTTTTTTTATTTATTTATCAAACCTGTTTGTGATATTCTATATCAGATTTAGCTTAATGCTGCACAGATAAATAGTGCTAGCTGAGATTTTGTAATTGTCATTCTATTTGACACACTGTGATTTTTCTGTAGAATGAGTGAGGTGAAGCAGTCAGAGTTTGATTAAATGTAAATCGGTGTTCACAGGGGTGTGTGATATTGACAAAAAAATGATATCTTGCTATTTTCTGGGATTTCATTGATAACAGTGAGTAGACAATATATTACGGCCTTCAAAAATGTGTTTGTAAAAGTCTTATATTGTACTAGCTGGCTCCTGTTGATAGGATATTAATTGTTGCTTACTGATGATATTAATGGAAACAGCATATTTAAGGAAGACAGGTCTTATTTAGTGTCGAATTGTCTTTAACGGCCAATTTCCGACGTCGTTTACAGAATGCCGTCTTTTGAGCAACATTTGTCTCCTCAAAGCCAAGCCACCTCCACGTGAGTGAGGATGATCTATGTCCAGCAATTAAATCCAACGGTGTAGATTGCGAGGCTGGTGGTGTCTGTAGTTTGTCTCCTGGTGCTGTTTGTTCACTCATCTTTAACTTCAGTCATGCAGTTTTAGGCAGCTACACTAGCTTAACTTGTGGTGCGGCGACCATGTAGGCCTATACCAGCACACTGCGTGCGATGTCACACGCAGTAGTCTACTAGACTACATGACACAGTGAATGTGTGGTCTCTGAAGGCGTGTTTTTGATTGTTCTTTGCAAAGTGAGTGACATACTCGATAATGTCAGCTCCCACATCGTTAAAACAAGAATTATGATATTATCGTAGATGATATATATCGCACACGCCTAGTGCACACCCAAATTAAAAGTACTTTTGTGAAGTGAAGTCTATTCTTCAGGACAGTTTGGCTGTCCAGCTAGTCCCAGATCAGTGACCTCTGCCTATAATGTTATGTAATTAGTGTTTTATTTGAATACATTTCAACTATCAAAATTACCACAGAGTAGGGTAAATTATTTAAAATGTTCTAAATCATGTGTTTTTATAAATATTTTTGTATTAATATTTGACAAAGCTTTTGTAAGCCCAATCAGTAATTGTAATTACCTTGGTTCACATCTGTGTCTGATTTAAATGTTTTATCGCTTTTACTGCCTTATGAAACAGTGACTGTAATGTTGGCTTTTGCCATATGCAAACAGAGGGAATAAAAAGAATGGCATGTCTGGAGTTCAAGTATAAGTTTATTTGATTCACGCTTTTTATAATCAAAAATGGTCTCATGGCAGCTTTACAGAGATCAGTACCTGAACC